>NC_092028.1:23300767-23600767 GCF_042242105.1 Pempheris klunzingeri | reverse complement strand
CCCCAGACCGCCAGCGCCGCTGTGCTGTTTTTGTCACAGCCAGCCGTGTTTGTCGTTCAGTCCTGTCAAATATAAATGTTTCTTGCATGACTTGAGAGGGAAATAGAATTGCGGCACTCACTTGCTGGAATCCACTTCCTTTTTCACAGCTCGCTCCTCGCTTTCCTGAAGCAGCAGGGAAATCACCGTGGCAACAGGGCCGGCCGTCCCGTTCTGCGTACCAACAGTCATCAGCAGAGACAGAAGCTCCTCCAAATACGGCGACCTCGCCTCCATTAGCCCTTGTAACACTGGAATATGATATAAAAGGCATGCTTAATAACAGGCTGGGGACTACCAGAGTGTGAGGAAACTACACAGTGAATGTGGGAACAGCTTCTGTGCTGCTGTGCTGGTGAACTATGGGTGTAAAGAATCTTTCACTTCAGTTCACACGCTACGTCAAACAATCCAGCACGAGCTTTGTTTGCTATGATTTTGTCACCAATCTGCTTTTGTTTTCTTTTTACTGGAGAGCATTTCTTTGTCTTCTGTTGTACACTCCCCTCCAAAAGTATTGGAACAGTGAGGCCAATTCCTTTATTTTTGCTGTAGACTGAAAACATTTGGGTTTGACATCAAAAGCTGAATATGAGACAAGAGATCAACATTTCAGCTTTTATTTCCAGGTGTTTACATCTGGATCTGATACACAACTTAGAAGTTAGCACCTTTTGTTTGAACCCACCCATTTTTCATGTGAGCAGAAGTATTGGAACATGTGACTGACAGGTGTGTTTTGATGCCCTGGTGTGTCCTGTTACATTGATTATTCAAACAATAAATAGCTGAATGTCTACGTTCAGTTTCAGATCTGGGTTTTGCCTGTGCAGACTGCATTTACAGTTAGAGGCGTAACCAACAAGAAAACCAGAGAGCTGTCCATGGGTGAAAAACAAGCAACTGTGAAGCTGAGAGAAGATGGAAAATCAATCAGAGTCATTGCACAAACATTGGCCACAGCCAGTACAACCATTCTGAATGTCCTGAAGAAGAAAGAAACCACTGGTGTACTAAGTAACAGACGTCGAACGGGTAGACCACGGAAAATAGCAGCAGTTGATGACAGAAACATTGTGAGAGCTATAAAGAAAGACCCTAAAACAACTGTTGACATCAGCATCAACCTCCAGAGAGCAGGAGAGAAGGTGTCACAGTCGACTGTTCGCAGAAGACTTCATGAACAAAAGTACAGAGGCCACACCAGAAGATGCAAACCACTCATTAGCAAGAAGAACAGGTCCAGAAAAAGTCCAGAGACAAGCCTAAAAATTCTGGGACAAAGTTTTATGGACTGATGAGACAAAGATGAACCTTTACCAAAGTGATGGAAAGGCTAAAGTTTGGAGAAAGAGAGGATCTGCTCATGATCCCAAACATACAAGCTCATCTGTGAAACACAGTGGAGGTCATGTCATGGCTTGGGCCTGCATGGCTTCTTCTGGGACGGGCTCATTCATCTTCACTGATGATGTAACACATGATGGCAGCAGCAAAATGAACTCAGAAGTCTACAGAAACATTTTGTCTGCCAATTTAAAGAAAGATGCAACCAAACTGATTGGGAGATCCTTCATGGTGCAGCAAGATAATGATTCAAAACACACTGCCAAAACAACACAGGAGTTCATCAGGGGCAAGAAGTGGGAGGTTTTAGACTGGCCAAGTCAGTCTCCAGACTTCAACCCTATAGAGCATGCATTTTACCTGCTAAAGAGCAGACTGAAGGGAGAAACCCCCCAAAACAAACCACAACTGAAAGAGGCTGCACTGAAAGCCTGGAAAAGCATCACAAAAGCAGAATGCAAAAGTTTGGTGATGTCAATGGGTCACAGGCTTGATGCAGTTATTACAAGCAAAGGATTTGCAACTAAACATTAAGTCTTTTCACGTTAATGTATTTTAAGTCTATCTGTTCCAATACTTTTGCTCGCCTAAAAATGTGGTGTTCTGTCACAAATTCTTCTAAGTTGTGTATCACATCCAGATGTAAACACCTGGAAATAAAAGCTGAAATGTTGATCTCTTGTCTCATATTCATCTTTTGATGTCAAACCCAAATGTTTTCAGTCTACAGCAAAAATAAAGGAACTGGCCTCACTGTTCCAACACTTTTGGAGGGGAGTGTACATGCTGCTGTGTCTGGGGGAAAAGCCATTATTTCATTTTCAAGTGTCAACATGTACACAACACCAGTTCCATTTTTATACTTGTTTAGCTTTTGCTGTAGAGTAAATATACTAAACCCATACAATGTGAGGACAATAATGGATATATCTCAGTGAAGAGGTCATTGCCAGTCACTACTAAAAAGCAACTGGCATTTTTACTTGATAAATGAAAAAAAGATGACCCCATAAAGCAAAATATCAGGTTTCAATAAAGACTTTTCAGTAAATTAACTCTCTGTCAATCGACTAATGTTTGAAATGCTAAATCTGACGCTCAGTTCAAACAAACATCAATGCACAGTCACATTCACACAACGCCTCCATTAATACCTTTCCCAATGAGCTCTGCTTCTGCATTACATCTGTCTCCAGCCTTCAGCATCGCAATGATGGCTCTCAGGGGCACTTCAGTGTCTCTGTGATATGCCAAAGCCTCAGCCAGGTGGAGGAAGCCTGTACGAACTGAGGGGCAGAGCGATTAGTTCACAGATTAGCTGAAATGATTATTTGAAAAGACAAAGCGTCGAGGCGCTCACCATCACTGTGCCTGTGTTTGTGAGAGTTCTGACCAGCGAAGGATTTGAGCAGACTCTTCAGTGGTTCGGCCTCCACCGTTGGGTTGTCTAACCAGATTAACATCTCAACAATTACTTTAAGGAATAATGAGGAGAAAGCAACGTCCTGGGACACGAGACGCTGGAGGAAACAGACATCAAGCAGGAGAAACAGCAAAAAAAATCTTATATTCCATTGGTTTATGAATCTACAAGGGATTTTGCAGTGAATGCCAGCAAGCCTTTACCTGGTAGAGGTGAAGCTGCCGCATGAGAGGACAGGAGAGGGCGTGGCTGCGGTGCATTGACATGACAATAGGCCCGGCATGAGCAGACGTGAGCAGGGCTGCAATGGCCTGTAGGAGCCGAAATGCCAACCCACCCTGCTGAATTTTACCCTGCTTGGCCCGCATCAGCTCCTTGGCCAGGGCCTGCTGCAAGGCCAGAGAGAGCTGGCTCGGAGGGGGTCCATGCCAGCGAGGGTCCACCTTCAAGGGGAATATCTGTGGAGGGAAGCAAACAGGTCAGCGTGACGTGAGCGACTCAGCGGCAGCCTGGAAGAAATAAATAAAAGGAGAAGGTTTTGTTTAAAGGTGAAATGTTTTTGTAACATTTGATGCTCAGCTCACAAAGAATTAAATGCCATGTTATTCAAACCGTTGAGCCAGATAGTAAATGTCACCTGAAGCATCAAGCCAGCGAGGTCATCGTCAGGCCCGACTGCAGGAAGCTGACTGGCTGCTCTCATCTTCACAGAGCTGTGGGGCGTCTCTACAGTAACTTTGGCCTTGCTGGTTTCAGCAGAATCTGTCGAGGAGGGTGCAGTAGGACATGGGCTAATTTAGATTTTTTGTCAGATGCTCAATATTAAATCTGTATGCCATCTATGATTATGTATATCATGAAAAAACATATTTAGAATATAGTGACAATGACTTAAATGTAAAGTGTCATAAAAGATAAGATAAAATTGCACATAAACAACTATTTGGAGGCTAAAGTCCAACCTCTGTCTGGAGGAAGAGAGGAGCTCAGTAATCCGTGGAAAGTGTGCCCCCCAGTGGCTCCTCGCTCATGCTGCACTTCAACCAGGTGGGCCATGTAGTCTATCACAGGAGAAGTAGAAACTGAGTAAGTATGAACTAGAAATCTCCACTTATTTAAAGCACTCCACCATTAGGATATCTGCAGGAATCTTACGCTTGTCCATGATGTTCTGTTCCAGCGACTGTGGATCATGAGAGACAGCCTGGTCCAGGTACTGCAGCAGTTTACTCATGCTAGACACTGGGATGCCGAAGGACTGAACAAACAGCAGCAGCTGCTGAGGCTCCAGGTCTTGTAAAGCTAAGAGAAACAAGTATTGTTCTGTTACAAACTAAGACACTCTGATAACACAAGAGGCTGCACTTCCTGTCTCCTGAGAGGGTGTGGTCGCCTCGTTGTGATGGAGGGAAGCAGACGGGGTTGAATTGATCAACAACTAACTACAACCTGTACTGAGCATTAGCTGTTCTGTATTCTAATATTATTCTAATTTTTGGTAGGCTGACAGACTGTCAGACTGTTTTTATTGTTAGCTTACATGCTAACTAGCCTTGAACTACAGCGGCTTGATAAAATAACTGAAGATAACCTGGTTGTAAAGGTGTAAAGTGACGACCTTCTGTTAGAAAAGGCTTCAAAGTGCATTGAGAACATTTGCTCATCTTTGGTTGATGTTAAAACTCACAATTATGCTTTTACAGCCTCCCACCAGAGATGGTTCAGGAACAATATCTGGGTTGCTGAAACTGCGGCAGGTCTGGAGTAACGTTAACTTTCTCCTGATTTGTCCAATGTTTATTTTGATGTTTGAAAGAATCGGTCATAGTCTGTGATCATCATCACTTTTCCTAATCGACTCAACAGCCACTACCCAAACTCTTTCCTATGACGTCTAAATGTATGTACTTGAGTATTGTGGCAAGTTGTACCTGCATCAACCAGTCGAGAAACCTCTGATCTTATCATCCTCAGCTTCAACCAATCAGGCAGCAGAAGGGCCTCTTCTGAGGTGTCAACCAGGAAGGCGGTGGGCAGAGGCTTCTTATCGGGAAACCAAATGTCCAGAAGAGCGTAGAAGTCACTCTCTCCTAAAAAATACATAATAGGAAACATGTCCTTACAGCCACTTTAACATTGCAAAAATGTAACTGTGAAATGAGCAGGAATACCTTTAGGTGGCCCCAGAGTCAGCAGGATAACCATGGCATGGACTACTAGGATGTGCATTGTGGCAGTTTCACCTGTGGTCCAACGCAGAAACACCTGGTCCTGAGATTCTGACTGAAAAACAAACCAAAAGAACATTTATCACACACGTTTTATCATGTTTTCCCCCCTTTTTCATTACAGAAAACACCTACAGACATGCAGATACATTTCAGCTGCAGGCTCAAGCCATATTTTTGAAACCTGGTCAATGGTTCCTCTTGTATTTATTTTCATCACTGGAAAACTGTCAGGGAACGAGACCCAAAACTTTTTTTTTGCAAGAACGTTTTGTGGGGTGTGGAACTTGCATCTTCTTTCTAAATGTTTCACTTACTTTCAGACCAATTAAAAAGCTAACCATTATGTAAATGACAACGCTGGTGCTCACCCAGCTGTAAAGATCCTCTCCCTCTTTGGTCTTCCTCATCCTCTTGATGTATGAGGAGAAGATGGTGAGGAAAGCACTGAGTACGGCGTCAGACTCGGGCCTGCAGGAGTGTTTGGAGAACAGGCTGTTCATGATGGTGGAGCGCTCGACGATCAGCCGCGCAACGTCCTGCAGGAGGTGACAGAGGATGACATTTATGGGTCAGCACTGCTCCATGAACACGGCAACGTGGGTTTGAGCGACCTGCTGTGATTACCAGTGCCAGGTCATTATGAGAAGCCTGCTCCTCCACTGGTGCATGCTGGGATAGGTAGATGAGATAGGCACTGATCGTCTGTGGATCTGTCTCCATGTGAATAGCCTACAAGGGAGCAGACACAACCTTCAATCTCCCACTCATAAGTCCTCCTGAAACGTTTACATGCATGTGCAGTGAATGGCAGTGCAGTCGGACCTGTTGCAGAGCTGTGGACGTCATGCCTCTGACGCTGTCAAACAAGGGGAGCTTGGGGAGGTCTTGCAGCAGCCACTGGTAACCTGGTAAGAGCTCAGCATCTGCAGAGTCTTCCTCCATGGGCTGGTCCCGCTCCTCTCCATCCTTCAAGCCTCCTTCACTCAGCACCAGCGACAAACCCTGCACACAAATTATAGCGTTAACTGAATGACAGTACAACGGTGCTACTAGAGCCGATGCTTTCTGCTGCTACCTTCATTGCTAGCACTCTCGATGCCACCTGGGAAGAGCTGAGACGACGCAGAAAGTAGTCCAGCACTTCACACGTTGTCTGTTCGTCAGCCTTCGGACCCAACAACAGGTCCTGGAGCCGTCCGAGCAGCTGCCTTTGCTTTTGTTGTCTCTAACAGGAAGAGATGATAATTCAGGATTAGTCTAAAGTCGGTAAAATCAAGCTGCATGAATAAGTACGTTAATAAGCATGTTAATTTAAGACCAAAGACAAATAATGCCCCGTGAAAACAGGACGGCAGTAAGATACAGTATTATAACTCAACATACTTGTCTCTTCTTGGCCCTCTGCTCTTTGCTCTCTCCCTCCTCATCGTCCTCTATTGGCAGACTGTCATCCGCAGCATCATGCAGAAGGAACTCACACAGACACTGAACTGGAAGCACATCCAAGGAGCCCTCACTGGACTGGACCAAATCAGCCAACCACGGCATGGACTGAGAGGAAGCCTGTGAAGGATTGAAAAAGTTAGGACACACACGCCTACGAATATGTTACATGAGACATGTTACTTGTGGTACGAGTAGGAGTGCGGTGTACAGAGAGTGTGCAGACGGCCATCACCTGTCTCTGGATGATGTTGAGGAGGAAGTCTGGGTTACGGCTGCGGCACAGAAGATGCCCCAGGCGGAGAGACTGGTTGAGGCTTTTTACCTGCTCCTGGACCTGAGGAGGCGGCCGGCGAGGAGGACCCCTGAACATAAACAAAAACTGAGTCCATCCTCCAGTCCAGTCATATTCTGCCAGTTTTAAACGTTTAGGTACTAATAGAAAACAGGACATATAGGACAGCGGGCGTTTATCATCTTCCCTTCAATCTAAAAGAAAAGTGGAGTCTCTTTGAGTCTCAGTCTTTTCCACCTTATAAGACATCATCTTTGAGAGTTAAAGTAACTCCTGTGGGTCCCTTACTGTGGGTCCAGACTGGTGAGCTGAGACAACAGCAGGCTGTTGCTTTCTGTGATGGTCTGTTTGGTGGAGGCTGCTGCCAAGTGGCTCTCAAAGGCCAGAATCTCTTGTTTCTCTCTCTGGGAGATTTGCAGCTCCCTGTTGATCATCTCCGTCTTTGTGTCTTCATCCGCGACGGTGCACGGAGGGTAGGTGTAGTTACTGTGGAAGCACAGAGAAATGTGCGTTAGTCATTAAGTCTCTTTCATTTTGAAAGTATCTTATTCCAAACGTTCACCTACTTTGTCATAACCATCTCCATGAGCATCTTCAGCGTTGGATAGCCATCCCAGGCAGCCAGCCCTGAAGGGAAAATGATCATATATTGTAATGTATTAATAGGAAATGTTTAATAGAACATATACAGAAGTAAATCTCATGTAAGTAACATAGAAAACTGAATTCTGTACCTATTTTCTGAGGATTAAACGCAGCCACCACAAGCAGGAGCAGCCATGCCTTCCAATACAGCGTGGAGATTGCCAAATTTGGTGGTTGGTACCTTAAACATTAAGAGTCATTTGTTATTTTACTCTGTAAACTATGTGACCTGAAAGTGTTTTTAGAAGCCAGTGGGGACAGCTGTGAGTACCCTGTGGGCAGCTGAATGTTCTCTGGGTGGTGGTATGTACACAGATTCAGCACTGCATCAATGAGCTGGATCCTCTCCACTTTCAGGACTTCCAGATCTGTTTAAACAGAAACGTTCAGTCACACCAGAGACAGTTAGATTCAAGCTCATATGTCAGGAATAATGTCAGGAAGTACTCAAACAATGACAATTTCCTTCGATCACACTTTCCTCAGATGCATTTTGCCGACTTGTGAGGATTACACGTGAATAAGGAGCTGCCCCTTGAAAGGCTCATTAAAACGAGGCACGTGTGTTTACCAGACGTCCAAATATTGTGTCAGAGAGGAATAGAAGCAGCTGTAACTGTGACCACAACCAGTTACAGCCTAAGTGGATCTTTACACACCATCAGACTGAACTCCGGCAGCCCTCTTCACCAGGTGATCTGCCAGCTCCATGGCGTCGGCTGGACCCAGGGGCAGGTCACGTGACAGCCCGATCACCAGGATGCGCATCAGTGTGTCCTCCAACAGAGGCACCTCAGAGCAGAGCCGCAGGAAGAAACTGAGGAATGAAAGAAGCAGCTTAGCAAGGTCAGAAAAAGCATTATTATGTTTTAAGAACGGGGGAAGACCCACTTTCTGTCGCTCTCTGGAGGCCAGTTGTCCCACTTGTAATACGTCTCCGGCTGCTCTGTGAAAAGCACTTTGTGAAGGCTGTGAACATGAAACAGATCATTCACATATAAGAGAAGCTGAAAACAGGAGTAGCTTGTGCACTTTGTACAATAAATACATGCAGTTACCAACCAGTGGACGTAGTCCTTTGCGCCAACTTTGCTGATGGTGGGAACGACGGTGTGAAGCCACCACACAGCGTCTCTCTGGATGGAGGCTATCTGATTCTGAAACGACCTCAGGACCTCCAGATCTGAAGCAAACCAGACGAGTGTTTAAGGCAACGTAAGGATCGAGCAGATTATAGTTAATAATCCTAACAACGGCACAGCACTAACTCTTCTTCTCTCCTTTGTCCCACGCAATGCCGGCTTCTTTGACCTGAGCGGTGATGCCCAGCATCATGGAGACGGTCAGTAAATCTGTCACCTGGATGACAAAACGCTCCTGTGGGAGAGACACAAGTAAAAAAAGTTCACAGTAAAGTGCAAACACATGGAGAATAAAGCCGAACTGACTTTCATACAGTTTATACTTACTTTGAACTCCATGTCCACGTAGCTCGTCTCCTTTCTCTCCTGCATCAGACCAAAGCAGAAGGACTGGAAGTTGATCTCATGCTTGGTCTGTTTGATGATCTCCCTCAGCAAAGCTCGGGAGGCACGCAGGTAATCATCCTTATTGGTGAGCAGGTCCTGGAACACCATCGCCAAGAACTACAGACACAGAAGAAGAGGACGATGATTTGGAGAAAACAAAAGGATTTAAACACAGATTATAGAAGCCAACTAAAACACTTTAAAACAGTTTGGAGTGTCACCTTTGGCGCTTGCTCGGGGCTGTGCTGCAGCACTGTGTGCAGGACCTGCATGTTGTTGGGATTCCTGGCATTGGACAGCTCGTTGAAGATCACCAGCTTCACCATAGTGCCGAGGTTGTCTCTGTGTGCGTTGAGCAGCTCCCTGGAGAATCACGGCCAAAACACCAGTTAGTCTAAGTCCCAGCGTGCTGGAAGGAAAGCGTAAAGAGACTCCACAGACCTGACACACAGCATGTAGTGGTTCAGGAGGACTTTAGGCTTCAGTCGTATCTTGATCAGGTTGGAGATCACCTCCATGTCGTCCGCTCCGTGGGTGTTGCAGTTCATACACAAAGACATGAGGAGGTCTTGAGCTGGTCGAGTCAGCTGCACGCACAAAAACAAAGAAAGTGGATTATTACTAATTTAATGCAGCAATTAACTTCATCTTCATACAATGATGACTTCACATAAACACAAAAAAACCTGTGAAAATGGGAAAAATACTGATACTGCAGCTTTTAAATCTACCCAATGATTCTTGTGTCTCTTGCATTTAATAATCAATAACAATATTGTTGCAATGACGAGTGCTTTATTCCCGGATGTCTGTTACTCACCTTCGGGTTCTGGAGCCACATCTCCAGCCGCTGCACGGCCATCAGCCGCGCCTCCTTGTAGCCACACGTGGCCGTGAGCAGACGCAGCAGGTTTCGGGACACGTTGTCCATCGGCTGCCTCCGGTTCAACTGATCCCTGAGGACGTCGAGCACGTAGTCCTCCACGCTCTCTGCCAGCTCATCGTACCTACAGCAGGGATCATTATGGATTATCTTATTGTGATGAACGAATAAAGTTAAGATCACCCAGAGTCAAATATGTTCATCTGGATTGTGTGTAAACTGAACTGGTCGTTGAAGCATCGCTCACATCTATAGGAGTAGTTTTCATACCTCGGCATAACCTGTCCTTCGTCCTCAGGGCTGAGCTTCTCCTCAGCTATCAACAGTTCAGTCTGGCTGTCGTCCTCATCAGGGGTAGAAGGATGAGGGCTGCTACCTAAAAACAAGGTGTACGGAGCCAAACGGAGAATAACCAATCAGCATCGGCTATCCTGACTCGCAATAAAGAGCGTTTTCTCAACGCCGACGTACCTGCACTGAGATCTCCAGCAGCGCGGCCAGTGTCGGCCTGCAGCAGCATGCTCTTAGGGGGCATTTTTGTCCCGAAAGCCGTCTGGATGTTGTCCACAAAATTCTTACAGTGAGAACTGTCCACCCAGATTCTTTCCCCCAGAGAGTCCTCAATGTACACCTAGAAAGACATCTGAGAGTGACAAACTGCAAGAGCTCCTACGTGGCTAAATAAAACACTGTTCTTAGGAGATTCTCACTTTAACAAAGATCTCCGGCCAGTTCTCGTCCTCCTCATAGGCCGCCATCAGCAGATTGCAAGCAAGAACAGACACGAGGCTGTTCCCCTTCGCTTTAAAGTTGATGGAAGCATCCCGCCGTAGGAGGCTGCACAGGGCCTTGTGACAAGAGGGAGACAGCTATTAACTTTGGGATGCACAAGATCTCTATTCAATATCTAAAGTTTGTTTTTAACAAACTCTAAAATACACAGACAGACAGTTATCTTCTTTATTCGTCTGAGTAACTTCACATACCAAAACTACTAACACGTGCACTGCATTATAATTGCTCCATAAACAGATGTCATGTTTTCCTCGCTGTGCATCATAAAAATTACCTCAATAATTCCTTCAGTGGCAAAAACGTTGGGCTTGATTTTGGCCAGGAACATGAGACTGAGGTACAGCGTTATGTCCGGCTTGGCTCGGTTCATCTTGAGCTGCTTCACCGCTCCGCACAGCAGCCCCTCGATGCGATCGTCGTTTCCTTCAGACTCTGCAGCTTCGATCTCATCCAGCAGCACTGCTGGGGACACTACAATAAAGGAGAAGAAGGTTGAAGAGCTTTAACTCTCCATGCAACTATGACAGCATTCAACACGCACTCTGCAGCCACTGATTTACCCTCAATAGGAATCACTGATGGCTCCTTTATTGAGGGTGATATTGCCCTCTTGTCTACAGCTGCAACATCAGCCAGTCGTCCCAGCGCGCTCACTGGAGGGGTGGTGGACAGTTTGGGCCGCTTGGCGAGGCCGGACAGGCCCGATGAGGAGGGCAGCGTGGAGGAAGCGTCTCTCTTCCGGTCTGCAGGTAAACCTGTGGATGCTGGCTTCAGGAGCACAGCGGGGGCTTTGGGCTCTCCTCCCTGGGTCTTTGATCCGAGAGCAATGAAGTCTCCTGGTGGAGGGTGTCCTGGGAGAGACAGACAGACAGACAGACAGACGGAGGCCACAGTGAGTTGTGATCTCCTCCTGCTTTAAAACAGCACTGACAGGTGACTCTGCCTGCAGCTCACCTGAGGGTTTGGCAGCACTGGGGCGCCTCAGGGTTGTCGGCTTTGGACGATTCATCTCGAGTAGTTTGCACCAGTCAAAGCTAAATCTAGCGCAGACTTAAGCAGGTGACATCTTGGAGTGGTCTGTGCATGTGACAAACATGGAGAAAAACACGATTAGCAAACGTAAACCACGCAAGTTTAGCACATAACGTTAGCTAACTTAACTTAACGGCTACGTTGGAGCTAGCTTAGTGTCCGTTAGCCGTTTAAAACCGCAATAATTAATCATTTGGAGAGGAAATCGATATTAACATTATAGCTCTAAAGTAGCAGAAACGCTGTGTTCAGTCTCTGTTTATATCCTAAATGTTGTTCACTACATTTGTACAAAAACTGCTAAGCTAACAACAACAAATACAGCTAAAGCTACATAAGTGGCTGTTAGCAACATTAGCTAGCCTAACGGCGTCCAGCGCTGACAGCGGACCAGTGTTGGTTGGCCCTGAAATGATCAGAATTAAATTAAAAGTGTCTCACATAACGTTATTTATTCGATCTCATGAAACTGGCCGTGGTTAGTCTGGGCGATGCACTGTTGGACTAGGATGAACGTTAGCCGGCTCAAAGCTAGCAGACAGCCGGAGCAGCCATAACTACTGCTGCTTCTTCTTCTTCTTCTTCTCTGTGTTTTAAAGCTGCTCGCTAACAGACAGAAAACACAGCGCCACCCAGCGTCAGCCTGTAGACCGCCATGGTAACGGCATCATTATACAAAAGCTTTACTTTTAAATTTAAAACCGGAAGTAGCGCGACGTCATTTTGTCTAGAATGACGTTCACTCATGCGGAAGTAGTTACTCACTGTGACCAGCAGAGGGCAGGAGGACTCATCATTACACACACATTACAGCTTCACTTCTATCAAATCAGACAAAATAACTTATTAGTAGTTTATCACGCGTGTGAAACTATGAAACTATCTATTGTAAAAGTTTACCAGATGTTTTCTTACGCTACGCTAACTTCACCATAGACAGAGATGTAATTATGTACTATGGCCACCAGAGGGCAGCGCGTCCGTCCCATTGATCTCTATGGCGTAAATTAGCTGGTGTGTGTTTGCGCCCTCTAGTGGTCACAGCTGGTAACTACAACAGCAACGTCAAGTCAGACAGATTAATACAGTATAAGTTCCGGTTAAGACTTTCAAAATAAAACACCCGTGTTGCTGTAGTTGCGCACTGTGGCCACTGGAGTAATTTGAAAATAAACATGTTAGAAAATATGAATTAATCAATCAATCTTCATTTTTATGGCACCAATTCATAACAGTGTTATCTGAATGCTTTCAGATAATACTTTCCATAAAGAGCAGGTCAAGACCAAACTCTTTAATTAGATTCAGGAATCCCCACATGAGCAAACATCAGATATTATATTAGGCAACAAGGGCAGGAAAAAGTCCCCTTTTACATAAGAAACCATGACTAATGACAGCAGGGGGTTTATTCACATTATGACTAACTCCTCATATTGTCTTGTTTTTATTAATTGCATGCGTACCAAAGTGATGATAAGTTTCCAAGCAGATTGCATCAAATGCTTCTAAACAATGAGTCATTTTAAGCGTCTGTGCTTGGGAGAGCGTTTTTCCCATCAGTACCGTCGGTGTCAGCAGATATTTTGCCATCTCATAATCATAATCAACGGTCCATTAGATGTGCTATGTGACAAATAATCTACCCCACAGCAATAAACCAGGACGTTTTGGGGAGTCTTATTCTGATAATGACTTCAAGGGAAGAGAATGACTCATTAACCTCAATGAATAGCACGTGTGTTTATCCCAAATATGACTTAATGATGAAAGCTTATTTCCTTTCAGATAAAACAAAAGTAGAAGAAGAAGAGACGGGCGATGATTCAAGAAGGTAAGAGTTTATTTGTACTTATATTTCTCTTCTTGTGCGTCAGATGACGAGTTGCACTTCCTAGAAAAGCAAAGTTAGTTACTCACTTCCCCTAAATCACCACTAATCTAACAGGAGGAGGCAGCAGTCTCCACTTCCCTGCGTTCAGATGGTGCTACTCCTTCTGCGTGCAGGCCGGGAAGGTTTCTATCATGTGTGTAAATACATGAAAATAGATTAAAGCAGAACGAGACTTTAATCTGACCAGAATAATAATCAGCTGTGATAAAGAAAAAACAACATGACTTTGTCAATAGGAGCAACTTTATCATAACGCAGAAGGTTAAAATTCAGCGTTAAGTCACCAAAGTTCAGAGAAGTTCATGCAAGGTTTCCCAACACCTGCTTTCACTCTTTAAAAACACCCAGAAAACAAAGCGGGAGCATCAAAGCTTTGCGGCCCCTAATAACGTCCATATTTAGTCCCACCCGCGGTCAGCAGCGGTGACATGTTCAGCAGACTCTCAAGTGCAGCGTGTTTACAAGCTGGAAGAGAGAATCGCAGAACTATGAGGCCGTAAACAGTCTACTGTAACTCCACCATGTTCCTTTCCACGCTGCCTCCACCTGCCAGCTTGTTACGTAAAGTGTTTTCATATGAAACACATCTCGGTGAAGTCAGTGGAATGTCCAGTCCACGCTCCAAGTTAAGTCTTGTGTCATACGGGGAGTCTGCAGATCTGCAAAAACAATCCGGACGAGCCGTGCCAGAAGCAGCTCGTAGATGTTCCTGAGAGAAGCAAAGTCGCTCTGAGGAGGAAAATGTCATTCATTTTTTCACCCATGATGCTCTGACTTCAGTGTCAGTGGTCAATATCAGGCTCATGATTTGGAGCATTGGGAGGAAAAAGAAGATCTTCTTCCAACACGAGGCCTCTTTGTGCCAGATCACATTTCTGACTTCAACAGTCTGAGTCAGAAAGAAGCCACATTAGTGACTCCATGTTACTTCCTGTAACCCAAACCGGCCTGTAAGAGCCCCCCCCAACCCTAACCCTAACCCTAACCCTACACACACACACACACACACACACACACACACACACACACACACACACACAGCGCTGCTCCACATTCACCAGACACTAAAGGTGTGTTTCAGGTCGTCCTCCGTCAGACGTGCAGAGACTTTGTCCTTTTGTCAGGAAACAGACAACAAACAGACGACACAGCAGCACTGGTGTCTTGTTTCTGTTTTATTCTCTGTCTGATCTTTATTTTCATCTCAGACTAACATAATCCAATCGTATCTCATTTCATCTCTCATGTAATCTGATCCAATCTACTCTCTACATTACTCTAATGCTTGGTATATTTTTACTGTTCTTATTTATCTTTATTCTTTTTATTGTTTATTTCCTGGGTGCTTTTATCTTTTGGTTCTTTCCTCATTTTTAACTGTCTTGTCTGGTTTTACTTTGTTTTGTGAAGCACTTTGCAACGTTGTTCAGAAAAGTGATGTATAAGTTTATTATCTGGTTATTTGATGTGGTTTTTGTAGTGGAAAACACATTTTAGCCTCCTAAAACAAGCCCCACCTGAAAAAATCAGCATCAGTTCAAGTGTTTGTTGTATTTTCACATCTTTATATTGCCGTCAGACAGGGAACTGAAGACGTCTCTCCCTCTCTACTTGCTCTCTTCAAACCTGCCAGACTTCATTGACAAAAACAGAGATTTTACCGCACAGTACACAGGAGCTGCTGGTGCACCGCTGCCTAAATCAATGAACTAAAACTTTAGTTGAGATCCAAACAAACATTTTAAAACACCAGAGTCACACAATAACACAAACAAACTAAGTAACCAAGGCAGCGGTAGACCAGCAGCTCCTGTGTCCTGCTGAGGTAAAATCACTGGTTTTGTCAATGGAGTCTGGTGGCTTTGAAGAGAGCCAAGAGGAAAGATGGAAGACTTTAATCTAATCTCATCTAATATAATCTCTATTTTAATGACATTTAATCAGATTTTCATCTAATTCTATCTCCTATAGCCCCATCTCATCTGTCTTTCAGATCTAATATCACTCATATATCTCATTTTATTTCATTTGATCATCTCATCACTATTGTAATAAAATTTAATCTAATCCCATCTCACCCAGTCTAACTTAATCCAACCTCACCTCTAACCTAAAATAACCTAAACCCATCTTTATTCTCATCTTTGACTTGAGTAAATGTGGAAAAAAGTCCTGCAAGTAAAAGAGCAAAACTATGAGCATCAAAATGTATTTAATTTGTTATAATCCTGGATTATAAATTCCTAATCTGCATCCAGTGATCCCCAACCAGGACTACTTGTGCCCCAGAGGACACCTCAGCAAGAAAAACTAAACAGTAGTAATGTGACAAAATAGAAACTATAAACTAATAAAGACAAATGTAATGAGTCTGAACGCACTAAATAGTTAGCGGGAACGTGATAATTCATCAGTTTATTCATATTTTGTATTAATAATCTGCAAAGTAACCAGTTAGTGAAGCTGTCAGACAAATATTGTTGAATATAAAGTACAATATTTGCCTCCAACAAGTATAAAGCAGCATAAAACCCCTCCCAACCCTGTTTTCATTTCACGGGACAAAACACAGAAGCAGCAGTTGACCAAACGAAGCGTTGAGCTCCTGAACGCCACACAGAACCAAACGGCGTGCTGGTCGTCGTGGTGACTCAGGCACAAGAAATGTTTTACTAGAAACGAGCCGAGTCCAACATGTGTGGCGAGGAAAGTGATTCCACGTGAGGTTCAGAGGAAGAGCGGTGATTCTCAGGAGCTGGTCCGTTTTTCTGGAATGATTTGATTTGTGATTAATACGTGGAAGAAGTCCACAAATCAATAAGTTGTCTGAGTAACATCGGAGCTTTGGAAACACGTCAGAGGACAACGTCCGTTTGTTTTGGCCACAAGCAACGTGTAACACAACAGTCCTCATTTATTTCCTGGTGGTCACACGTTATCTAAAGGTCAAAATGACGTCACACGGCTGATACGACGTGTGTGTGTGTGTGTGTGTGTGTGTGTGTGTGTGTGTGTGTGTGTGTGTGTGTGTGTGTGTGTGTGTGTGTGTGTGTGTGTGCGTGTGTGTGTGTGTGTGTGTGTGTGTGTCACTGCTTCCTCTTCTGTCTCCCCAGTAGCTAAACTTAGCGCCGCCAAACAGAAACCATCACGGAGCAAAAGTGATTCAATAATGAAGCGACTTTTGGCCTCAGATGGACAATTAAAAAGCTGGAAAAACAAAAAAACCAAACCACAAAGACTTGGACTTGTTTGTCCAACTGGAAACTGAAGCTTCTCGGTTTATTGTGATGGATTCTTCAGTCGGTTTGTACTTTTTAAACAACTTTGACGTTTTCTTTTAATGTCCATCTGCATCAGTCGTGTCGGCACTGATCAGTTACAGAAATACTTTAGAAGCTTAAATTCCACATCTGACTGTGAGAGAGGTGTTGATCATATATTGATTATATAACAGTTGTCGTTAAGGCGGGAAACTACAGGCAGAATCATTGCACTTAGCCTAGGGCTAGCTGCTAGCTTAGCCTAAGGTAGCCGTTAGCCCTAGGCTAGCAAAGCCACATTCTAAGTGGGCTAACTTCCTCCTAAGGCTAGCTGGCTCTGCTCTGGAGCAGCTCAGCCCTGCGTGTGCAGATGTTTCTGATCGGAGCCCTGTAGCCGTCCGTCCGTCCGTCCGGTCAGCACAAAAGTGCATTTTCCTCATTTTTCCGGCCCGTTTGCAGCCCGCAGTTCTTTTTTTAGTGCAAACACGCTGCTCCCTTCTTCTATCAGACCAAACGAGCAGAGGAGCCCGTGAAGAAGAGCGCTGCACCGCCAAAGGCCTCTGACTTCACATATTTACATCCACTGCTTTAATTACCCAGAATAACTTGTGACGTGACTGGCAGCAGTGCAGTTAAAGTAAGAGAAATCCTGTGACTGCTGGGCTACTACTCCACATACTTTCCTCAGGAATGGAATGCAGCCGCTGAGGAGGAGGAGGAGGAGGAGGAGGAAGAGGAGGAGGCTGTTTTAATGCACCTTTTAATGCGCATTTTTGTCTACCTTGCAGTGTGAGGACCTGACCAGAAAAGAGTCTGACGTGAGCCTCCAGGTGGGCCTTTACACGCGCGCGCGCTCTTTGGCTCACATTGGCAACGCGCGCTCACTTTGCGCGCATTAGTTTTGTAAAGTAAGCAAAAGCAGCCGGCAGCAGGATCTATCTTCTATTTATGGCCTCACACACACACACACACACACACACACACACCTCCTACCCCCTTACTCCCTCCCTCCCTCCCACACTGACGTCAGCAGAAAGTTATTTTCATGAATGGAGGGGGCGGTCACGAGGAATCGGTGACGTGAGTGCTTGCGGAAGCAGAGCGTGGAATGTGGGTACATTGTTGTTGTTTTGTAGTTAATTTCCTACGTGGATACTTTGCTGTCCGTCCGCCGGACGCTTCACACCGACTGCGTGGACTTACTGCGCATCGGAAACCTTCTGCGCCGCTTTTTACGCATTCCGCTCCTCACGTATCCGCGTCCGCAAGGTGAGCTAGTGCTTTGAATTATTATTGTTGTTGTTGTTGATGTTGTTTTTGTTGGGGGGGGTGTTTTGACATTCCTCTTCTCCAACCTGCTCAGGTTGTCTGTGGGGGCGCGTGCGGACAGGGTTGTGATGTCCACGCGCGCGGTCCGTAAGTTGTGATGTTGCTTCGTGATATTGTTTGAGTCGCGTGGACACGTGTTGTGTTGGAGTAAATTAACACAATACCAGCCCCCCCCCCAAAAACAAAAACCAAACAAACAGCCGTGAACGAGCAGAAACAGTGAAAAATAAATGTCTTTATTTGTCTGTTTTATCTTCAGATTAAATCTGACAGCCTGTTGAATCTTCTGGGCTTTAAAATCTTCTACATTTGACAAAGTTTACAAGCGGAATCATCTTATTAAACATATTTAATGAAGTGTTTTATATAGAGATAGATGATCTTAGACTTAGTTTAAAGTTCTAGGGTTATAATGTCACTTCTACTTTGGTATCATTAACTTTGAACAGCTTTACTTATTTACAGAGCGGAACACGGAGCCTTCACTCGGAGTTATTCTAAGGCACAGACAGTGATTTTAATTGGTCGGGCTGTTTATTTACAGCCTGCTTTCTTTTTTCTCACTCGAATGAGCGTTTAGAGAAAATGGAAGTGAAATAAACTGACTGTTCTGGTCAAACTAATGCAGATAACACATCCCCTTTAATTCGGCCAAACTTGGTCATTTCTACGCGGGCTTTAGTGACTGCAGCCACATAATGCAGAATACCAGCCTACTTTTGACATTGGAAACAACACGTGGTCTGCATTTTAGACATGTGGGACAAAGGGCACGATGTGCAGTCAGACCACCGGGGCTGGCTGGCTGGCTGGCTGGCTGGCCTGCAGGCCTGCACAGGAGAAACAAACAGTCACCAAACAGCAGAAGGAGCGCATATTTCCACAAACCATAAATCACCCTGGAAGAAGAAGAGGCTTTACCTTATCTCTGTGTTTAGCTATCACAGGTCTATATAAATCTGTGACTGTCTCAGGCAAAGATAAGGAGCTGAGTGTATAAGAGGTTTCTTTTTTTAAAATACATCTTCTCCCAGAAACAGTACAGCTCTCCTGCTGTGCATACTTTGTGTTTTATTGACTAACTTGGACTGGTGACCTTTTAAGGCCGTTGTGATTAATACAACGGAAAATGTTTGTCTTGTTTCACTCTGGTGGTCACAGATTTGTGCCCCCCGAGGGGTTTTCTGATTCACCGCTGTCTTCTGGTGTGGGTGCACAGTGTCTCAGCTGCTTTCAGAGAAGCGGTGGGAGCGGGTGCACTCCTCTGTCATGAGGCTCCCATGTGGTTCAATCACAGAGGCCATGATGATGATGATGATGATGATGTCGTCTTCTCTGGATGGAGAAGTCACTGTGCTGCTGACTCATTTCGCCACCACAATAGTTTGTGACAGTGACGAGACACATGAGGAGAAATTCCCCCAAAAAGGCAGGACACAGCTGAAGTGACAGCAGATACACGGGCCTGTATGTATGATCTCTCTTCTCGCTGCTCAGAGCTGATGGATGAAAGCGACGCAGAATGCAAAGCGTTTCTGCGGTGGAGTGTTGTGAAAGTGAAATAGCTGTGGTCTGCGATGTGATGACTCACAGGGAATGCGCTCTCTGTGATGTGTTTTGCTCCTCTCGCTGGAAGAAAAAGATGTCGAGTTTGGATTGTTGACTTTGGAAGCCGGTGATTTGATCCACAGCTGAACATACCAAGCAGAGTGTGTGCAGGCAACAACAGGCGAGTGTGTGAGCAGGCCTGTGGTGCATCCCTGACACATGCACAGTGTCACACTGCTCTCTCTGCCACCCACAGCGATTTGCATCGCTTCCTGCTTTTCTGTCAGAATGACTGAATCTCAGCCCGCTGCTTTCACCTCATTTTGGTGAGAGAGGTGTGGCAAGTGGCAAGTTTACTCATTTATTTACTTTGTGGGTTCCCACTATTGTGAATTCCACATATTGGTTCTCAGTGGGGCCCACTTGCTGATCCAATGGCTGATCTTTCTCTTTGGCGGCTTCCTGATTCCGCTGTGACTCAAACTGCATGTTTGCAGCAACACAAACAAAGAATTTATAGCTCCACAGAATTGTAAATGTATGTTTGGCTGTCTGTCCTTGTGCCAGAGCCTCAGCTTGCAGTTCTGAAGGAGAAGCGCTGAATCACAGGATTCCTAATAAATAGCTATGCTTTGTTTTGATGGAAAACGAGACGTGTGATGTAATGCACGCTTTTTTTTGGAAGCAGAGCATTAATATTTATCCTATAGTTCACACAGTTTGGCTCCCGTGTAGTACAGAGTGGGACAGAGATGTCTTTGTTGTGTTGCATTCTTGGCATTTCTTTGAATCCCAGTATCCCATGTTGGGAGAATATCTTTGCTCAGACATTCGGTGACTTCTCCTCCCTTTCCGCACAAACGTTCCGGTGGTCATGCCAACCATTTCCAAGGTTCTCTGTACTTTTCCTTCCTCCCCGTGAAACAACGGGATTTTCCAGGAAACGTCAGCTCGGGAGGGTGTGATTCCCTGCCGCTGGTCGTCGCTTTTACCAGTAAACAGCATGACTCACCGCTCAGCTATGCTCTCCATTTCCTTCACATAATATCCCACCAAATGTGCTGCGCTGGAGAAAGAGCAGAGTGCTGTGTGCACCCGTATGTAGAGAAACCACCTCCCTGAGAAAAATGCAAGAAAAGCAAGAGCTTTCTCAGAGGAGGGTATCAGGCTGTCAAGGGCAGCAACAAGTCTGGTTTCTGCTTAAGTTAACCCCCCCACCCAAACTCAAACACAACGACAAGACAAACAAAGAGTCAAGAAAAGCCAACTCTGCATTTATCACTGGAGCGTGAGTGCATAATTCTTCCATATGCCGTTTACCTTAGCGGAGGGCCGGGCCCCCGCTAACCTGCCGTGACTGAAGTGCAGCCTTGAACTTGTCCAGACTTTTAAAAACAAAAAAACATTTAGCATCAGTAGATGGAATAACTCTGATGGATTTGTGCCCGTGTGAAAATGAGTCTTGTGTGTATGTGTAAACCCAAATTAAGAAAGTAGCAGGTTGGCCAGAAAACATTCAGCTGTCCACATCAGACACAGCACTTGCTTAACAAACAACCACAGTCATGAAATGTGTGTGTGCAGCGTTTCTAATGGCAGCTAGTGCTGGAGTTACTCTCATGTCATTCTGCGGCTCTTTGTTATTGATTATAGCTGAGTAAATAGTACGTTTTTGGTTACTGGTCACCAGAGGATCATCTTGAGGAATGAAGTGTTATTAAGTGTTGTATGAGAAAGCTGGGAGGCTGTTTGTGAACAGAAGAAGGCAGTGGACTCATGACTTCCACACGTGTGCTCGCAGGCTGCCTTTGATTTGTTCGGGCAAGTGAAAGACGTGAGACGCTTCTGAATTCCAGACATTTTGTGAATTTTGCAGCCGTTGTTTTACAAGTGGGTTCGTCTGAGCTCCACCCCCATAGATGAGTGCATCGCAGGACATATTCAGACTAAATGTTCCCTCTGTGTTGTGCATGTGAGGGTTTTTCACATGTGTGTTCACTCAGGAATGTGGTTTTGTTCTTTACCCGCCATCTGTGGCTTCTCTTTGAGGTATTTTCCCAGACTCCCTTTTCTTACTGTCACAAAAAAAACCTAACATGAGTTGTTTTCTTGACTGTAGCGAGATGTTTGGTTGTGAAATATTCTTTTTCCCTCCTCTGTGTGGCAGAAAGCATACAGGCTGGATTTGGCTGTGTGATGTAGTTGCTGTTTTTCCTTCTGAGGAAACTTCTCCATCTTGATCAGGAAAACCTTGTCCCTCTGCGAGTTGCAAAAACATAAGCACATGCCTAAAGAATTTCAGGGAAACAACCTGGCCTCTTGGTTCAAGCTGGAGGCCTCTTGTATGAAGAGAGGGAGGCCCCACACCACTTTTCCATGATCTTTGCAAGGAATATACCCAGGGACCCCCTCTGACGCAACAGCACTTAGGTCGAGCCATTTAGGCCAACTTGCTGTCGAGGAATGTCGTATTTTAGTTCTTCATCTTTATTTGATGTTTCTGAGATTTCAATCATGCAATTCTTTGCTGCGTGTTTGCAAAATGGATGAAGGCCACCGGAGAGCGCAGCAAATGTTCTCCACCATCTCTAAACATGACTTCATGTGGCTCGGGGCTGGGACATGAATTTCCCATCTGCTTATTTTTCCAAGTCAGGATTCTTTGAGGTTCGTCTGCTTCCGACAACACAAACACTAAAGTACATTCTGTGGACAGTGATGTTGAATTTAAGCTATTATAAGAGCGATGACTCATGCCTTCTTCTGTATTAGCAAAACGCCATAGCATGTGAAAACGTGATAAACATCCCTAAAAAGGACGGCCACACCCAGAGCCTTTTCTTCCATGGAGGCTGCAGCGAACAGGCCTGCAGAGAATATGTACCCCCTCGCCCATGTATCACTTATCGCATGCTCACTTAATTTGTTTAGTTGGCAGAAATTTGTGTCAGCACTATGTGCTAAATATATCCTCCAGAGTTAAATAAGGGCATAGAGCAGCTCAGGAAAGCCCAGTGTAAGAGGATCCAAGCAGCCAGACACAGCCCTGAATCGATAGACTACATTGTCTCACAGCAAAAATACATCAGTGACTATAAAGGAAACTATTTCTCTGTGACACTCTATCTCCAGGAATTTTCCACATGCGCATCTACTGCCCTGTAAAGTTCAGCATAACTGTAAATGTTATGCTGATGTGATGGTCTGTTTTAGTGTCTGATGAGGAGGCAGAGCGCCGTGGACCGACCGCGGCCCCGCAGACATCAGCTAATGGGAATAAACAACGAGCATGAAACTGGATTTGAGGGAAGTGACGGGATAAAGAAAAAGCTCATTGACTAACGGGAGGAGTTTTGCACACAGGATGCCTTTTAAGTTATCAGCACAAGTTAGTGCTTCTTATGTGTACTATGTATAGGCTGTGGTTATGAATGAGACTTGTTTACCCTTTTGGTGACCATGTGACTCACACTCCCACGCCCATTTGCAGGGCGTTTCCATGGTAGCAGTGGAGCATGGAACAGTGCACTCGTAGTCAGGCTGCTCTGCGGGTCCTGAAATGGAGCCTTGGGGGATGTGTGCCTCTCACAGGATCACAGCTCAGCGCTCTCGCTTTGTTTGGCCACGGCAGCAGTGTGGAAAGCATGCGCCTCGCCGGGCTTTTCTCAAAACTGCTTAGGCAGAGAGCTTAAATGCAAAGTCCGAGGAAGAGAGGGGGAAGAGTGGTTGCCTGGTTCTAAATGTTGCCCGGTCTAGTGAACTACATTGTCATTCTCCACAGAGGGTGTTTGGTGGTGTCGTGCTGCCCTCTGCTGGGAGCTGTGGCTCCAGCACGCAGACACATGTACTGACACATGACGTAACGCTGGTGAGGGTGTTGACAAGTCTCTGTAAGTTCATTTATGGGGAGGAGCGCTGGGATTAAAGCTGAACTAGCAGAAGTACTCAGATCTGTAATGTGTAAGAGTATCAAATACCACAATGTAAAAGTATTTCACTGCTCACTATTGGGGGAAAAGCTAAAATGCATTTAAAATACTAAAGTAAAAATACTCATTATGCAGTAAAATGGCCCTCTGTCAGTATTTCTGAAATATCATTAGTGATGCAGCTTTTTAATGCTGTAACTGGTCAAATCAGAGCCAATTTAAACTCCATCATTGACTTTCAGTAGATTAATCTGTAACAAATCATATTGTATCTCCTTCATTCTGTATTGTTAATATCTCTATTTTATATTTTACATTTATGCTTCTTCATTATGAAAACTTACTTGCCAATAAATCTACTTCTGAATTCTGAAAAGTACATTTTCCTCCTAAATACAGAGGAGTAAAAAGTAGAATAATATAAAATGGACATAATGAACTGAAGTGCAGTATCTCCTAACTTCCACCACTGATTCTATGTTTAGATGTTTATATGCATCAGTGTGTCAGATTCAGCTGTTTACACTCTGTATTTGTTCTTTTCACTCCTCAGTGTGCCTTCTGAGAGATTCTGGCCAGTTGTCTGCATGCAGGGAATGACGACTCATTTTAAGACCAGCAAAGCTTTAAAGGTGAGTATCAGAAGTGTGAGAGATGTTTCACTGGCCTCCGTCATCATCGTTGGTGCCGATCTTCATCCACTGCTCGTGCCCTGCAGGTCAAGAGGGAGGTGGGCGAGAATGCCCCTGCGCTTAGTGACGACGAGCTGGTGGCCATGTCCGTGCGGGAGCTCAACCAGCACCTGCGTGGGCTGACCAAGGAGGACGTCGTGCGGCTGAAGCAGCGGCGACGGACCCTGAAAAACCGGGGCTACGCCGCCAGCTGCCGCATCAAACGCGTCACCCAGAAGGAGGAGCTGGAGAGACAAAAGATAGAGCTGCAGCACGAGGTGGACAAGCTGGCCCGCGAGAACGCCAGCATGAGGTTGGAGCTGGACGCCCTGCGAGCCAAGTACGAGGCCCTGCAGTGTTTTGCCCGGACTGTGACCCGCGGGCCCCTCTCACCGGGCAAGGTGGCCACCACCAGCGTCATCACCATCGTCAAGTCCGCCAACCACAACAGCTCCAGCCCGACCCCGTTCTCGGCTCCCTCCTAGTGTTGACAGGGCTGGGCTCTCCCTCTCCTGCCTGGTCCTTCCCGGTTCTGACCCAGCCTGAACCCACTCATCCTGTACTGAGAGGACGCTCGGTAGTTAGACTGAGGGATGGAATGGGGTGGCAAGCTCTACGTGATGTTATGCTGCATTCACAATTCTGTCTCCCTCCTTCTGTCTCCCTTAAACAATCTACATTGTCTGTGCACTGTGCAAATTCCCCTCCCCGACCCCCAGCACCGGCAGGGTATCGGGCCTCTGTGACCCTCCCTCCATGACTGATAGCAGAGATTCACTTTGACTCCCGAGGGGAAAAGTATTCAAAATGCCTAGAACAGCTTTTATTCTTTAAAAACACCAGATTTAAATAGAACAAATGTACGTCTAAGTGTCTCGATGTAGATTAAACCTGTCAAGCTGTTGCCTTAGAAGGATCTATGAGAGATCCATGTCCAGGATTAATTGCTCCAGCTTTGAGGTCAGATGGACGCCTCTTCAGAGCCACAGTTACCGGTGGTCTCCAGCCAGCCAAACACAACAGCAGATGTTTTCACTGATTAGTTCCTCTTCTCTTTTGGAAGGTGCTAAGCAGTAAAATCACTTGTTGCAGCGTTTGGCAGGAGTGAAAACCTGCCGACACGTGGCTCTCTCTCTCTCTGTGTGACTCCTTTGGAGAGCTGCTATTATGCAGATTGGTAACTAACGGGGCGCTACCCATGATGCATTGTGTTACATTTCTGTCTCGGTTATGCAAGTTTTACTGAGGTTAATTAGTATTTAGGAAGTAAAGCTAGAGAGCAGCAGTCAGTACACAGTATTTCCATTTGTTTTAAAAGTTTCAAACCAGTAGGCCAGAATGTGTATGTGAGCCTTAGCTGGATTTACCTGACGCCCCTAGTAACATGGTTAAAGAGCCATTTGTGCCTTTTTTCTCTCCTATTGGCAACTCATGAAACGCTTTGGCGTGTGCGAGCATTTTAGTTGTGAAATAGCTGAATTTGTCCACGTTAGTCAGCTTTACTGAGGCGATCGGAGGACATCGGGACGGTGCTGCAAGTGATTCTGTTCCGTCAGTGTCTCTGTGGCCCTCGACGAGAGAAATTACTCTCAAATTCTGCTTCTAATATTAAGAAATGCACAGAAATGCTCTTTGATAAAACAGGAAGATTTGGGGAGACTAAAATGTAAAATTGGAAGGTGATTAAGGGGCATTCTGGGTAAGATTTGTCCGCATTAAGAGGGTCTGACGCTGTACTGTGTCTGCCATTATATAGCACTTAGAAAGGAAACTGTTGAGATACAGTATAAAAGAAAACAGTCGACAGAGCAACTGATTCCTGGAATTGAAGATGACAGAAACCATTCTTGCATTTCTGAAGTTACTGGGACTTCCTGCACGATGCAATTATGACAACCAAGGGTGGTGCGCTCTCCGATAAGTACGCCACAGCACTGATTGGGTGATGGTTTGCCTCTTTCTTTTATATGCCACTCTTTGGTAGGTAATCCATATTGGATAAAGTGATGATGAGAGAGGTCCTTAAACGTGAAATGCAACTTACTTCCTGTATATTACAGATTACCGAAACGATAAAGCTCCCACTGCCTCCGTTGTCACTTTACATCGAGAACTCCGTCCAGATAGAAATCATTCCTACTGCTGGGTCACGAGAAGTACTGCTGCTGCTGGTGTTGGTCACTCTGAAACAGTAGCTATTCACCTTGCTTTTGACACACTCTTCTGCAAGAGAACTCCTGACGCCCATCTCTAGAAACGGTGGTGTCTTGACAAATAAATGCAGTGAACACCTTCCTCCTGTTGTACGTCCTGAGATATTTAAATATGAAATTCACTTGAAATCAAGCCGTTCTTACCGAGGATCCATTCCTAATTGGAGTGAAGTCAATAGAGATTGTTCATGTCAGGATTTTCTCTTGGCTAAGAGGACATGACTGTTCTTCCCCTGTTCCATAGCTGCAAAGAACAGTATGGGGAACTTTGCTGCTGTACAACCTGCTGTGATTTTTAAGCAGGGGCATTGCTGTGTTCTTACTCTCGTTTTGTATTTTCACTTGGTTTCTATGTTGATACATCCTATGTTCCCTTTCTGATACCTAGTTTTATATGCATATACAGTATATAAATATATATATAAATATATAGTACATATTTTTCTATATTTATGTCTTTTACTATCCTGGGAGTGGTGTGACTATGTAATCGTTCTTTGAAGTCCAATTATGTTGATGCCGACCTTTTTTTTTGTTGTATTCACATTTACAATGAGAAAACTATTCTCATAACTTAATTCTTCTTTGTGAGTATTTATACCCCATGAATAGTTCTTCTCAGCACATTTACTTATTTGTCTGATTCACCAATTGGACAGAGTGTGACTAGGGTTACATGCAGGCTGCAGCTAATTATGTGTAAAAGTGTTTAAAAAAAGAACGGGGGCACTCGGACCGCAGGTTCACACTGTGTGCATCTGGCATGTTTGACTTTAAATTAATCGTACGTTTGTTAATGTGGAACTGTTACAATAAACCTGACAAGTTAAAATGGTGTTAAGGAATTCAAAAGGTTATAAAATCTACGTAATTTCTGGAACATTTAGCTGGAAAACTTTACCAGACACTCACTTAAATCAATGACGTAGATATTGAAAACAATTATACATAATTTAACAGGAAGAGGACATTGGTCTGATGTGATCAGATTAAAAAACTGCCTGATTTCTTCATTTAGTAAAAGAGAAGATTTGCTCTTATTTTGGAATATTAACCTACATGTAAACCTAGTCAGCTGTTCTGGACACAAATATTGACCTGATATACTTTTCAGAAGATGCCGATTGATGATGATGATGATGATGATGATGATGATGATGGCGGCCATGCTTTTATAACTGCTAAACTATTCCAAAGCTGCTAAACACTGTCCACCCAGACCTCTGGTGTTTAAGGTCTGTTTCAAGCCTGAGTCACATTAACAGATGCATACATGTTTACAAAAGTCATCTTTCAGAACGTTATCTTCCGTTTTTTCCGACAAACATCACAGTGACGGTTCAAAATCAAAATGCTGTACAAGCGAGGCATTGATTGATTTAAGCACCTACTGCTGCATTTGGATCTGACGTTAATGCTTCCCGACAGCACCTTAAAGGTGATGCTAAAATATGTTTCAGTATGTGTGTCCATCATGTGCCATAATACAAGACAAACCTCTCTCTGGGTGAATTCAATTGAGTGCTTGGTTGTTAATCCTTCACCCAGTGTGAAGGAGCAGAGGTGCAGTCAAGCTCTCAAATACACGCAACTATTTTCCACATGCCAAAATAAAAACAGTTTTTCAGAAACAGAGACATGGGTGAAAAGATGCGTGGACATTACCTGCCGTGGATGTTCACTACACCTGGTCTGAGCAGCCGTCTTTCTCCCCACAGCTGAAATGACTGAAGCGTGCTGCACCACGGAGCTGTAATGAACTGTTTAAGATATCACAGGTTATTTTACATTTTCATAACCGTGCAGATGTATGTATGGAGGCGAGGTGGCTCTTATATCTAGACTTGGTATTCAAGGTTATTCATTTTTTAATCTTCTTGCTGAAAACATGACTTTGAATAAATAAGCTTTCACACACAGGCCTCTCCAGCCAAACAAGCTACCGTATTAAGTTCAGCCATGTAGAAGGTCAGGTTTTGCATAGCAGATTGAAAGCGTTGGACTATGAATTCAGAAAAAGACGCCATAATAAAAGGAATTGAGCACGTGTATGGATGATATGGTAGTGGGTGAAATATAAATGTTAGTTTAACAGCAGCGGTTTCTAAGTTTGTACTTTAAAAGATGAACAGAGTTCCTTGTTCTAGTCTTGTGGTAACATGTTGAGGCTCGATGAGTGACTGTAATAAGGCAGCATAAACTGATTATGTACCCTTCCCAACTTGTCATTATTCTGCTCATATATATTTTATATTTATTTCATTGAACTGTGTAATTTTATTAAAAAAAAACACCTAAATTATTTTTTATTTTACATTCATTTATTTTACATGTTTTCTCAATGAACTACCCTCATGTACAAATAAAATCTGTATTTGTTTCTGCTCTGATTTAAAGTATGGTAAATTATTCCTATAAATTGGTCTGCTGTGTCTGTTTTTGTACTTTCAAAATAAAGCTTTTTTTCCTCATTGAGCAGTGCAGATTTACTCGGCTCAACAAACACAAAGTTACACGAGCAAAAACAAATTATTTAATTGTGCACGAGCGCCACACAGGACTAAGACACACTCAACTAGTCAACTATTTTGTATACTTTCAAATATTGAATAAAAGATGGCTATCATTGGCACGAGAGAGTATCAAAATTAAAACAACCTATGACCTGATGAACAAAATTGGTCTATAATAACTAGAGTTCAGAGAGCTAGACGACTTCAATGTGACACAAACACAGAGGACAAAGTTTCTCATGAAAAACAAAGTGGGAGAAAAAGTTTTTCTTTTTCTCCACAGATTTTGGTTTAGTCTGAACTACAGTCGCCTGAACTACACACATTAAATAATAAATTAAGATCTTCCCAATTAATAATCCAAACAGTTTTTTTTTTGTTTTTTTTTTAAAGCAAACAAATCAAAACGCCACAATTACACCAAATCAAAGTCTGTACATATTTCAGAATCTGTAGAACATGACAATATAACATGAGTAGTGATGTGAGCATGTCAAAGACAAAACGCTGACAACAGTGCAGAAGCTGCAAAAAGACAAATTGTTAGTGTCTGTTAAACGCCTGGCTAGTTGCACCGAATCACACTTTCTTTTTAACATGCTGGAAAATTAATGAGAATAATAAAACTCCCACTTTGCAGGAGACAGGCTTATCCAATTTGTCCTTGCAATGGTAGATGCTAAGGATTGCCAAGTGCTATAGTCTGCAGTTTGAAGGGCCTGCTCCAAAGCGAACGTGTCTTTGAACAAATCTTTCCATTTGTCAGGAAACCATGCAGAGGAATGCTCAGCAAACACTTCAAACGAGCAGATGCGAGAGACGGTCCATGAAGTGTCATCCCCTGCCATCGCTGGCTTCCCTGCTTCCCACCTGGAGTCACATATTAATCATCTCGTCTTTGAAACTGACATGAATCAGAGGGAACACACTTCAGACGGCCAGAGACAGAGCGCTGACATAATGACAGAAACAGAATCAGAATCAGGGACAGTGCTGAACAACCAGCAGCTTTGATTTAAACAAAATGCATAGCTCCAGACTTCTCTGTCAGAGTGAGGGCGACACGTTGTTTTCCTGCGACTGTTGCCGAGAAAGAAGCAGATCAGTTCTCTGGTCATTGAGTTAACATTTCTTAAAAAAAAAAAAACTATTAGCAGTTTCATCCTCCCCTTGGTGCTTAAATGATTCATTTAAAGCAGGACAGAAGTAAGCAGTCCATCTTAAATACTGGGATAATGAAAATTAAACACCTGGATTCATTCCAGCTCTGTGCGATACAGCTGTTTCCCTCAGGGGGTCAGAGATAAGGGCGGCAAGGACACAAACACCTGGATCTTGCTGGAAAGATGCCTAGAACTCATCATCAGAGGTAATCAGCATGATTTTGTCAGACTTGCGGGAGTTCTTGTTGCCTATGGATACTTTTCCGTTGGAGCTGGGCTGGATCACCTCCTGCGTGGACTGCTGGGTGTACTGCTGGTAGGCCGGGGAGAAGTTGTGGATGGCATCCTGCACCATGTCTCCCGGGTTTATGGTCTCCTTCAGACCACTGGAGATGCTCTGCATTGGAGGACTGTTCTCTGTCGGAACAACACAGGATCAAGGACATCGGGAGATTAACAATTAGACAGCCATGCACGTGATGTTACGGCTTTAAAGGGAAACCGCTTGACAGTAACATCCAGGAATCTCTTCTGGTTGCCTGGCAACTGCTCCCAGCCCCCCAAAAAAGACAATAAATGACTCCTGTAAAACTCAGAATTGATGCTTTCACTTTTACAACAACATATAATGTGTTAATTGGTGACTTTTAGAGGTGCTGATGGTGGATTTCACCTCCTTCAGACAGAGCCAGGCTCCCTGTCTCCCCTGGTTTCCATACTGTATGCTAAGCCAAGCTAGCTGGCTACCTGCTATATATGTATATAGCTGGGTAGAGCAGTAGCCTATTTATCTTCTAACTTAAGCTGTAAGGACGCAGAGACACTGCATTTCAAAAACAAAAAAACCCAAGGGGATCAATCTACGCATCTGAATGAAAATGAAGTTCTGAATTTGTAGGAAAAAATTGTGCCGTTTTTGCACAAAATTTGATTTTGATCTCCATGAAGAAGGAAGTTATGAAAGAATGCTGTACTGGCATTATATTGTTTTCATGATTTGACTTCAGTGTGCATAATTAACTAATAAAGGCCAAAGCCAGGGTGACATCTTCATGTTGCTGTTTGGCCCAACAAACAGATGAAAAGTTATTATAAAATAATATAAAATATGAATGACTTATTAGATTATCAAATTAATTCATCTTATCAGTTGATTGCCTACTTGTTTCTATAAACTATCCAATGTGAGACATTGCTTCTTTCTTCAGGCTGCAGTCTGATCTGAATGCAGCCTCAGTGCTGATGGTCCTTTAGCACCCAGCTGTGCGCCAGGTTGAATTTAGCCCAGAAATAAAAGGTGTCCTAGGCAAAAAAAAAAAAAAGAGAGCCAGCAGAAATCCACAGCCTTCTGTTTCAGGGTCACTGGCAGTGCTTTCTGGATTGGCTTATAGAAGTGGCAAAGATAAGGCCAAGGTGGGGGGGCACACGGTGGTTAGGCACGGTCTGCTGACTTCTTCCTGACTGCCTGACTGCCTGACTGCCTGACTGCCTGACTGCCTGACTGACTGCCTACCGCACAGGGCTGAAGCAGGGGAATGGTGAACCGGCGGTGTGGCAACCTCTGCAATCACACGCAGCAGCAGCGGAGGGCGGGGGTGCAGCTGCAGAGCTACTACATGTCGATGTTCGAGCCAAATGGTTCAGTTATAGGAGGGGACAGAAAAGAAATGTAATAACCAGCTGTCACACACTAGAGCAACGTATTACTATAATTTTGACTGAACAGCGAGATGAATAACGAGCTTCTTTTCATATTCGCAGGAAGAATGGGTGAGGATAACAACTATTAATTTCATCTTGATTCAAAATATAAACAGTCACATCAAGTCGATGCAGAAATTCAGTTGTTCTCATCACCTCCAGTACGTCTGCATGTTAAGCAGCTCAAAGCAACAGAGAGTTTTCTACTGTATCAAGCAGGAAATAAAATGGCAAAATGATTGATATCGCTGCGGAAGCCTTTCCCCCATGGCTTCCATTTGTCTTTGACTTGCGAGCAGCATTGACGTGAAAGGGGTGTCGCTCGCTTCCTGCTAGTTACTGAACTGTGGCTTTGGATTCCTCTTCATCTTCCTCTACATTGTTTTATTGGTAACTGTCCCCTGAGGCGCGAGCAACAACGAGTGCCCTTAGGCTGATGAAAGCCTTCCAATCTGACTTCTACACTGATCACAGCAGCACTACATTTAATAAAAGCACAAGTGTGTAAATATGTACACACTGCAGCTTGTGTATCAGTTAAAAAGGAGGGAAAAGTGAGTCAGACTGGGTTAAACGGCTGCAGCAGTGCAATTACAGTAACACTTTCAAGCCTTTGCTACTCCTTATTCTGTGTGTGAGGAGGGCAATTAGCAACTTGTCAACATATTTTCATGACAAGGGCAAAGAGGTAATGATCAGCTCGCCAGCTTAGACTAGAACTCTCACCTGGCACTTCATTTTTCTTCTCCTGGTAGACGTCGCATGTGAAGGCGTATCGGAGGGCGATGGCAGCGAAGAACATCTCAATGCAGATGATAAAGTTCTGCCAGCCCGCCGCCACGGTGCCGGCGCCGACCTCTTGTCCGTCGATGAAGAGCGCGTTGGGTATGACGCCGCAGCGCTCCAGGATGGCGAGGACCATTCCTACAAAAGGAAAGCAACATTTTCATCCGCAGTCACTGACGTTATATATACACCGGGTGTGATGCAGAGAGGGTAACCTTACCTTGCCAGAAGGATAAGAAGATGACAGATTTGATTGTGAGGAATTTGAGCACTGGTTCGTACGGCCTCAGGAGGTCACTCGTTGCAAAGAAGAAGAGGAAGAGAGCGTAGAGAGCCAGGCTGACTGAGAAGTTGTAGATGATTGTGATATATAGGTATCCTCCATTGATGCTGCAGGGACACAGAGAAGGACAAGCCACATAGTCACACATTCAGGTAAATATCATATGACAAGCACGCATACAGCAGCTTCACAAAGTTTTAAACCCATTTATTACTTCTGACAGAATGAAAAACACTGGCATCTGAAATGTGTTTACATTTTCAACCATTCTGCAAAAACAGTTGGAAACAGACTTTTTGTCCTCTTACTTGAAGTAGTTAATAGAGGCTCTTTGTGCCCGGCCTTTCAGGATTCAGGATTTATTTCAGGATGCATCCGATAAACAGACAGATTTGTCTATATTTCATTGTCAAACTGCCTCTCTACCCTCTTTGCATTCCACAGAGCGTCTCTGAGGACTCAGCTGTGACTACACTAATTACTCCCATGCAGGATAGAGTGCATGGTTGGCTGAGAGCATATAAGTAAACAATCTGCGAATCATTATGGTCCTGCTCCAGAGCTTAAAGAAAGACAGATATTTCTGCTTGCCAATTTTGATCTTCAAGTATATGAAGAAAATAAGCAGGAAGAATGTAATCCTGTCTATCTTTTAGCTCAGCAGTAAGAGGGCGATGTTTCAAGCCCTTGTTGAACTCTGTGCGTCTTCTGAGCAGTTCAGAAACAAGTGTTGTCACAGCTGAATCTTCAGAAGGAGACGCTGAACTGAGAGGCGGAGAAGAGCGCCTGAACATAAGTCAGGCAGAGTTTACGTGCTGCAGGTTTTAAAGCTCTTGATAACACGCAAAAGACAACTTTATTAAACGCATTACCCTCTCCATATTCTGTCGAGAGTCTTATGGGCTCATCTGGTACGAAAGAAAATACACTAAATTTGTCAGTCTGCAATTTATCCCCTTCTTTATACCACTTGACATCCAGAGTAAAAGTATGAAATGAAACAATGCTCCCCTTATAACACTGCGCTTCACTGAGTCTAACATGCAATAAGAAATAAGGGTCTTCATCTCAGAACACTTACTGAAAAAAAAAAAAAACTCAATATAAAAGTGATATAATTCCTTTAGTCCATATTTCAAAAAGCCCTTTGTGATACCAGCAACAGCCGAGAGGCCGAGGTTACGGCTCAGATAGTGACACAACTGGGACAGCATGCAGAAGAGTACCTGCGCCCTCTCACAGGAAAGTTTGAACCCAGCACTTTCCGCTTGAAATGAAACCCTTTAATTCTGCACATATTCATCTTGCCAGCTGTGGAGAGGTGATATAATTATCTCCATTTGCAAATTGTTTCCATGTGCACACAAACAGCAAACAAGCCTGCTGGCAATGACATGGATGCAGAAGATACATGAAGAATGAAATGGAAAGAGAGGTGCTGCTCACTTAAAATCTCCATCATGATATTTGCCAAAGGCCTGCAGGATGATGGTGATGACTGCCATGATGGGTTTGACAACGCAGAACTGGAGAGTCGCCTGGAGAACACATTACAATTCAGAGTGAGACACCCAAACAAGCAAGGACACCGTGAAGGAGGAGGAGGAGGAGGAGGAAGGGCATCAGAAACTGTTTGTACATCTAATAAGATGGAAAAGATGTGCGACTGCTCACCGACAACATGCAGCTGCCCGTGTCTCTGAATCCATTTCACCTAACCAGTGGCCATTTCTCACCTTAACCAAAGCAGCTACACGCCTGATCTTACTCACTATAAATACACTCAAACAAATAAGACTGAAAAACCCATTTCCTAACATGGCAAACTATTGCTTTAAATTAAAAGATTTGAAATTGCAATTTTTAATGTCCCCATAGAGTCCAGAGACCGTCCGCTCTCTTTTCCTCTTGCTCCATCTTTCAGTGAATGTGTGGGAGTTAGATTTAGCCTCATGTGTGACATCACAAACACACACAGGTCTGTTGATCATGTGACCTCCTTCAACAGGCTGTCACCAACACGAGCTCTGGTGATAAGATGGATGAACTTGTGACGGACATGTCCTCACAGTGACTGCAGAACATGACCGTTGTGTCTGTAACTGTCCGATCTCCAGGATGGATCAATACAGTTTCCTGTGATCTGCCTTCGGACTCTACTTGGCCTTCGCCTGAACATTATACTATGTAAAGATGTTCTCTAACCCAAATAGAAGCATGAACCTGGAAATGAGCAGAAAACGTCTCCTATAAAAACAAAAATAAATAGAAAACGGCCATAAACACAGAAATGTTTAAAGCTGCTCATCCTTCACTCCTAGAAAGTAAACCAGGCGGATGCTGATGTGAACTGGGACTAGCTGGAAGAGCAGAGGGCACAGCGGGATGAAGACCTGCATGCGGTGTATATATATATATATATATATATATATATATATATATATATATATATATATATATATATATATATATAAGAGTGGAGGACAGGTGTCTTCTGTGTGCTGCATTGAAGCCTGAACCAACTGATTTGACAGAGGCTGCTCCAAACTCCCATCACTGCTGCGGCACTTGAAAGCAACAGACCAGGAGTGTTTCGACTTGATTAGCCAGAGGGAGGCTTTTTGGACTGGCCAGAGTCTTTGGTGGGCTTGACAAAATGACATCAATAATTATTTATATTACTGATTTACTTTGAAGCGCTCAGCGCTGACAGCCTTTGCTTGCCCTATGCCTGTTCTAGTGCCAGTCTGTCACTCTGAATATTCTCAAAGCGAACTATTCTGCATGATACTTCCCGACACGCTTGATATTCAAAACACAATGCACGGCTCTGATGCTGCTGGATTAAAAGTCAACCGTGGTTTCCCGCTTCAAATTAATTTAGTTGGTAACTGCATCCGTGCACAGCCTGTACACAGACCTAGTAATAATTTGAAATATGTGAATGTAGGATAATAAAAACATCATATTTGACTTTTATTATTACAATACTAAATAACGTTTCATGGGGAATTCACTTCTTGAAATGGCCCAAAGCCTTTTTTGTTTTTGTTCTAAATGTTTATTGGTGAGTTCATAGCAATAGTTAATAGTGGGAACTATCAAGAGAGCTGATTTTTAAATTTCTCATGAGTCCTAATTAACAGCAACACCTCTTTGCTTTGTGTATTGATGCAGACGCTCAAGGCTGATCTTGTGAGATCTATATATCAGACCACAAGGCCCTTATTCTTCTCGTCATGTAGCCTCTGTGCTACTGTCCACTCTTTTATCTTTAATTTTCCACTTTTTGTGTACTCTTGCTGTCGTTTCTACCTTTGAGGAGAGACAAATTCAACAAAACTATCATAAAAAACAGCCCTGCCACTGCTAAATGATCACATATAGGTGGTAAAAGAATGAAAAAAAGACAAACATATTAAGATGTATTAAGCTGCAGCACAGTCACGATGCAGATTTGTAGCATCCTGGCTCTTTTTTCCTTAGATAGTAAGATAAGTTCTCTAAATAAACAGAGGAATAATAGAAACATATTTCATTGTTGCCTCACGACCGTGTGGAAGTTGACAGCTTTTTTTTTTTTTGCATTATTATGAATCAATTAATTTGGCATTCATCCTTTTGCATAGTATCAGTATTGCTGCCAGGAGATTGACATTGCATTGTGCACAATTAAAACATAACATTCGGCGGTACGTTTGGCAGCTCAGTTTTCTTGTATAACATTAGCTTCAATTATTTACAACTGAACAAGAGAAGCTTCCACTTTAGATACTACCAAAAGCTGAAGGGGAGAAAAAAAGGAAAAATGAAATAACTGAATAGAGAGTAAGCTGTTGGATGCCATAAAATAATATGAATCACATTATATTCTCACTCATTTATTCTATCGAATCAAGTCTGACCTCATAGATTAAATATACCCAGTTTTCTTGGTCTAAATCCAGAAAAATACTTCTATTTTTTATTTTATTTCGTATGTTATTACTATCCATTGTGACAGCCTTTCTGCTTGCTGCCAGAAGTGTTTGCCAGTTTTTTATTATCAGTGATATTCAGTCCCTCAGATGAGATGTCACCCATGTAAACAGTATGACATCTAAAAAGGAAAGTCGACTCCAAACACATTATTAGTGTTTTCTGTGAATTTGAATACCCGAGCAATTCCAGCAAAAATATGCAACTGATTGGCACCCAATTAATAAATTATGAATTAATAATATTCTGTGTATTTGTGTTTTTCCCCCCAAATACTGCACCACCTTTCTACACCTGGTCCATTTAATCAGCCTGCTTCTTTTTAAAGGGAGTGTATGAATAGTATGATAATGAACGCTGCTCTCTGCTACCACAATTGTAGAAATGTGTTGATCACATTTTATTTATTGTTTATTTATTTGGTCACCAGCTGCCCCTGGGGCCCACAGGATTACGCTTTTCCCCCCAGTTTCAGGAAAATAAGACCCCTTAAGTGTCCTAAATTATGATAACAGGACTTAGAGCTCAAGTGTCAAAAACAGTCGAGGGTACAAGAGCAGCTTATCCTCTAACCTTATCTCCAACAACCACCATAACTCTAGGCTGCTTTTCCATATCAGTGATTCATTTGTTAACCTCTTTTCTAATCACACACTGACGCTTCTCCAAAATGTGCAAAGAATTTTAATGTTTTTTTTACCCCCCCTCCCTCAGGGTCCTATTTGCTAGTTTTAGTATTTGGCTGCGATAAGCTGCACAGTCCGGGATGAGGCTCCAAGTGACAACATTATGTGATCAATATAACTGAGTGCTTTAGTAATCCAGTTAGAATATATTAGCATGTACAACAGCGCTTAATCATTATTTTGAATCCAGTTCGTCTCTCACTTCACGGAATTTGACCTGCAAAACACCATTTAATAATTTCTGCGTTCGATATATTGATTTCTGAAATTCTCTGTTGAATGAATGTTAATGAGGATGCCCCATTTTTAAAGCAGAAGGGTCATTGCTGAGCCCTTGCTCTGGGCCAACACTTTCCCTGCACTTAATCCAGCAAACTCAAATCAAACTGATAGGAGATTGAGCGCAATGCTCTTCTTAAAATCTACTGTTCTGATCTTCAGCTGACCTCTCACAAACAAATATCCTGTCAGGTGTACAACCACAGCGTGTAAGGTTTCCCTTTAAAAAACACTTCACGTACGATTCCTGTGAAGGCACATTAAGTGTTTATCACTTGCTGCTTATAAAATTCATTTCACCGTGTATTTTGTTTTTGAAGACATAACTCTCAGTTCCAATTTCCATCAGCGTTAGACTGGGAGCCTGCACAGCATCCCAAGACACTGGGAGGGAGCTCGGCGCTGACAGCTCGTATCATCCCTCCGTGTTTATTATCAAGCTGCTTTCGCCTGGCCTCAATTGCTTTTGTTTTCGTACGTTTTAACCAGTGGATGTTATCCTCCGAAAGGCACACAGCCAATTATAACAGCTGTCATTTTTAAGCAGTCTGGAGATCTGGACAGAATGGTAATTTACAGCCAACTATTGTTTTGTTAAGACGATGTGATGTATTCTTCTTTTCAAATGTGTGTACATTTATTTCAGGGGCACAAGGAGCATCTCTGGAGTGGAGATAAGGGGTTGATTGAAAGCCTTACCTGCTTGCAGAATCTTAAGAAGCCGATGGAGTAGCTCATTCCAACGAGGCAACAGGTACCATACAGACAACTTGACCTGCGGAGACGACAGGAAATGATGAGCCCCACTAAACATCATGTCCCGTAGTTAGTATCAGATAACAGGCGCGGGTTTATATTCTGTAGTGTATGCACTGAGGGACAAGTATGCACACATATTCACCGCCCTGGTTGACATCATGCATGTTGACTCAGTTACCTTCTCAGGATGACACAATGTGTTGAAAGGTGTTCCTAATAATTTGACCGCACCATTGACTTTCACGTAGGAACAAATAACATAAAAACAAATGAAATACTCAAAAACTGGGGCTGACAACTGACAAGAAAATTAAAATGACTACTGTTTATTGTTCGTGCAAAGCCGCCTACATGACACAATCCCAGTTGGGTGTTATTTAGAGCAATAAAAAAAAAAAAAAGCCAATCATTTCCACTGAAAGACAAGCTGCTTACGCCGTATTGTGTGCAGTTATTGAAAACTCCTGATGCGCACACAATGAACTTCATTTTGACTCATTTGTAATTGTGGCTGCTGCTTATTTAACATGTATATAGAATAATATATGCAGCATGTGCGGGAGGTCGTGCTGTTATGAGATACTGTAAGACCAAGAAGCCTTGAAACCCACTGTGTCTTTGGCAGATTAACTAAATGGCTTTGGGCTAAAACAGCAGCAGCTACAGACCAAACTGGTCCAACGATACTGAGAAACTGGACCAACGAAGGATGATTAGATTTTATTCTTTAGGAAGCTCCAGTTTCAGTGCATTTAATTACATTTGTTGTTGCTATTGTTTGTTTGTTGTATTATTACTCAAAGTGAATGGTGCTGCGTTTAGGGGACGAGGGGGCGGGGAGGGGAGCAATAACCGTCTCAGTGGAGAGACTCTGCTGGAGGCAACAGAGAGGAAGATTAGGTCTAAACTCAACCTCATCTTAGGTAGCAGCTCATAATCAGTATGATGCAGCTGCACCTTCGGCCTCACAACCGTAGAGGTGCCGCCCGGCCCGCCTTAGCTGATTTTCATGCTCCTAATCAATCAGCCTGTACAAAGGTAATGTCAAATATCAGGTTATTTATCTAGTATCTTAATGTCTCATTGTTTTAATGTCTGTCTTTGCTGCCAGACGTGCACGCTTCCTCATCACATGCAAATAACAGCATGTATATTCAGTCAAATTGAATTTGAGAAACAAATTTGCCTGCAAACAGAATTTGTTGCTGTATCATTTAACCAGTCCACAGTTAATCTAGTGTATGAATGGGATCAGCGGTCAGCACCGTCGCCTCACAGCGGGACGGTCGGCTATAGCTTCCTCCCACAGTCAGTCCAAATTAACTGGTGACTCCAGGTTGCTCGTAGGTATGAATGGCTGTCTGTCTCTGGCTCCAGCCTCAGCGCAGCCCTCTGAGGAGAAGTGGTGTGGATGATGGATGGATGGAGTACAATACCAATTAGAGCAGGAATGAGCTTAATGTGCTGGTGACCATGTCTCTGACATGCTAACTGTTAGCATGTTAATGGAGTAAATACATAAAACAATGCTAATAAACTAATTCATTTTCCATGCTGCTGATTAAAAACACACTCAGCTTTTGGATTACAAGTGATTCTCTCACTTCAATTAATATTGTGCTTTGTGTGAAATGCTCCATTTCAAATTATTTGCTGGCGTTTTCACTGATATAAGACAAAAATAATAATAACGAATGTGTGGAAATCCTAAAAGCCGCGTAGCAGCCGGTGCCGCGTGGCTTCTGCTGCATCTCCATTGGTTGGTGTTAAGCAATATGATCATTTATCAGGGTTCGACATTTCCGTCTCAACTGTCTCAAGAACCTGGCAAAGAGCCGCTGCCCTCCTGCTGAGTCAGCCATCTAACACCGCCTATCTAAAGCTGGACAAAAGCTCGGGGATAAAGGATAACGCTCACAGATTAACAATGCAGTTCTTTATTACCCGTTTCACTCTAAATAATTAATTCACAGGAAGCATGACGCACCTCATTTGTCATTTCCAACATGAACCATATCATAGTCGCCCCAGTTAAGTTGAAAAGTGTGATGTGATGTATTTACTGCTTCTGTCAACTTGGTATCTTCTTTTTTTTGTGGACACTGGAACGAGAGCACTCACTGTATGGGTTTTCCTCGAATCTCGGACATGATGGCGCTCTCTCCTCCCAGATACTCAAAGGACAGACTCAGGAAATTGTAAATGACAAACGCTGTAACAGAAAAAAGAAGAGTTACTTCTTTAAAACTCCGCACCGCACGCGTTTTCATGGCATGACTGTTACTGTGTGACTGTAGAATAATTTCTCATCACCTTCAAGTATAACTTCATTTCAAAAAAAGGTCAAATCATTTTAGAGGAGAAAACGTCCACATGATAAGAAATAATTAGTCCTACATTTTGGAACAATAAATGTTTCAGTCCTTACATTAAGAAGCTTCCAAGGGTTCTGTGTCTTGGAAATCCCTCCCTAATCCTTTGTTGCTATTTAAGGAGGGATTAAATGAAGCTAATGCAGATGGTGTCCAGTCAAGGGAAGGTTCATTATGTTTTAGCCGTAGCCGCCGGTGGTATTCCAGTCTCCCTGCTTTCTGATGCGCTGCACTATCAATCAGCCACAAAATTGGCCTGCAAACGGGAAACTAATCTCCTGAATAATGTATTTCTTACTTTTCCCCATTCTCAAATTACTTGTAATCCATTCTGCATATTATTCACCTTTGCCACTGGTGAAGTGCTTTTGTTTTAAAACTTCAATACATAATTACAGTTACAATGTACAAAGGGAATTAAATTACAATCTACAGTATAATATCTGAAATTAAATCTAAATTATATTTTTTTTAAAAAGACAATGCAGAATTACAAGTACATTTTTTAAAAAGTTAAGTATCCAACCTAGAAAAGTAGTTTTCATGTCATTAGCAAAGGATGGTCCTAAAAGTGCCCCTCCTAGAAATCTAACACCTCCAATAAAGAGGTCGACCAACAGGAGAACAATGAGCGGAGTGAAAAACCAGTTCGGTCACTTCCTCGTCTTTCTTTTCCCACCAATCTAACATATGAGGGCAGAGGAAGAACCGTGTCCGTCCGGGGACGACGTACTCAGGTGGATCATTTAAAGGGGAGGGCTTGAGGCTCTTACCTTCGTAGCAGTCTCGTATTGAATCGAAGTAGACGTAGTATTGGTCGTTGCTGATGAAAAGCAGGCTGAGCCAAGAATCAAAGGCGTAAACTGGCACGATAAACAGGATGCGGATGATGTAGCGCTGCTCGTTGGGAACCGTGTAGGATCGAAGGTGTGTGTAGATCTATAGTGAAAATACAAGCAAAGCACATTGGAAACATTAGCAAACGGGACAATGCTAATTACCTTCTATTGATAGGTGCCGTTAGCGATAAAAAGAGTAGTTACATGAATGAATTAGACAACTAGAAAACTTTCTCACTGTGTTTGAGATTAATATAGAGAATAATGTATCAGAGCTCTGACATGTAGGCTACAGACGGAGAGTTTACTCTGCTTTCACTGAAATATATGTTTTTTAGGGGTAAAATCAGTTGACTTTATGATTAATTATATTACCTATTAATCTACAGGTTTTGTTCTTGTTTAATCACATTTGCTGAATGAACAAAAGAGCAGAAAATTGTGAAAGATGCTCATTTTAATTTCACAGAGCCCAAGGTGACATCTTCAAACTACTTTTTTATCTGACCAAATATATTCCATTCACACTGATACAAAACAAACACAAAAGCAGACAATACTCGATTTTGAGAAGCTGGTTCAGACAATATTTTCCATTTCTGCCTGAAAAATCACTTTGACATTTCACAAGTACATCAATTTTTTAAAAACTACAACTGCAAATTAATATTATTATTATTATCAAAAGATGTGATTTTTAATGACCGTCCACAGCATTAAACCATAAAACTTGCTGGCCATGACTTATTTCATTCCTCTTAAACCCCACATACAGAAGAAATCAATGAGATACTACTACAGATATGGAAAGACGAGATGAGGTGTTACTTGACTGTATCAAAGACATTGTCTGAAGATAACAAACAAAGCAATTCAGTGAGATGAACGTACATCTATGAAGCCCTATAAGACCTAAACACATGACGTGGAGGTTTGGAGTGAGGTGTGTTTGAGCTAATCGTCATGTGTGTCCCATGTCTTTATTATGTGAAAGTATTGTTGTTAGGTTAGCTTGTACACCTCTTGTACACCCAAGCATAATTATTTAATGGTGTAAAGCATGAAATTAAATAAAGATAAGTATATAAAAACACTTTTTCTCCAACAGCCTTTGACTTTAATCCACCTTAACACACACAAACTCTCCCACATGCCCCCATAAAGGTAATGTAGTGCAACATTTACTGGAATACGCTCAGCATATGGCAGACACTGCTGTTATAATTCTTTTCAGTGACCTTTAGTTTTTAGACAAGACAAAACCAACACCTGAGCCACATCCAAATGTTGTCTGTGAGTTTTTGAATCCCTGCTTAAATGCACGGCGTGCCACTGTAGCGCGGCGGAGGAACGGACGGGTTTATTATCCATTCTGATCTCTAGCAAATGCAGCAGGGTATGATCTGTGTGCGAGTGGAGGGAGACGTGTGTGAGTAAATGACAGTTAAATCGTCCCTCTCAGGCCTCTGGGTGTTACTGTCAAAAACAAACTGTCTTAACCTGGTAACACGAAATGGAACAATGTGAGTCATTTAGAGCATCGCCACTTGAATTCATCTACGAATAAATACATTATTAACTGAGTAATACTCGTAGGATATCGTCACCTAACCAATTAGCAAATTTAATGGGAAAATCTGTGGACAAGTTATTAACAGTTGTTATTGTCCCTCTGCAGACGACTGCAGTCGTGCAGAAAGAGCATGAAAATGTGGCGCCTATTAAAGACCAAAGCGTATCAGGGATGTTATTGTGATGCCACACAATCATTTTCTTCTAATGACTGATGAGTCATTGTTCATAAAAAAAAAAAAAGGCCTTTAAAAAAAAAAAAGAAACTGGCTAACGAACATTTTCTCCGGCGACCAAGATGCTTATGAGCCATTAGTCAACTAATTGAGTACGAGGGGACAATCCGTGTAATCATCCAGTGCTGAAGCCAGTGCTGACTCACCAGAGGGAAACAAACCCCACGATCAGGTGTTACCCCAGCAGAACAAACACACGGTGGCTAACTGATTAATATATTGGCAGAAAATACTTTTTACGCTTTTCTTTAATGTGATTGTAATCTGAATATCTTAGATTGGCGAGGTGGATTCCTGGTGAAACAGGAAGTATGAAGACGTCAGCTGGGGCTTTAGGTAACTGTTGTAGCTAGATAACATCTAGACTAACCTGTGATGAAGTGTTTTGTTAGCTAGCCAAACCTAAGGACATTAGCCATAACTTTTTAAACGCGAATCCTTCAGGTCTATAAAATGTCAGGATATCTTTAAAAAGATGCAGGCTATGATTTCCCAAAGCTGAAGATTCAATTAGGTTGTTTTATTTGACAAACAGCCCAAAATATTCAGTTTACAATCATACATCAAGCAGAAAATCATCACATTTGAGAGGCAAATGTCACTAAAGTGATTAAATCGCTTGTTAAAATAACGGCCGGCTGATTTTCGGTCAGTCGACTAATAAATTATCCTGCTAATCATTACAGCTTTGGAGTAGTTTCTCACTTGCTGAATAATATTTTCTTGACATTATTTTGTTCTATTCTCATTTAAAACGCATCATTAGTGGGTCTGAACATTTTTAATTACAAACACCTCCATTTGCAGGCTAAACAACATCCAGAGTTTCACTCTGCTCGACGCATTCAGCTTGATTAAATGCCCATTAGAGGCAGCACATTAAAGCCTGATTACTGTGCGGGTGGGGGTGTGAAGCATTTGGCCATCTCTACATGTGAAGTGAAGTGTGGTCTGATGTCCTCCATTTGCCTGGAAAGCCAGAAAAACCTACATCCCCGCTGACGCCGGCCTGCCAAGGATTCATAGCTGCATGCTGAATAATGGCGTCAGTCTTCATATAACTCCACATATCATGACTAGACTAAAAGGGACATGTGTGAAATCCCAAATGCTTCAATTCACAAAGGGACCAATAACCTCACCGAGAGAAAAAAGAGCCTCACTCCAGCGATTACTAGTCCGAAAAGCATCGGCCACTTCACAGCAAAGAGGATCTAAGGTCATTGTCTGTCGGAGTTTTAGTATTCAGAGAGTCCATAGCAATCCTCTGGAGCCAAGTCAGGTGAAACACCAGCAGCATTGCAACACCAGTCCTGCAGACCATTTTATTCCCCCAGTGTGACCGAGCCGATGCCTGTTGCAGACCTGCTCCGTTCTCTCTGCGGTACACTTGCTATTTATTTGTTCAATTAAAATGTCCTGCCGGCCAAACAAGCACTATATTAAGATAGGAACCAATTTGGAGGGAATTGAGTCACAAATCCCCGAACAAGGGGTTGTTTTAGAATCACAGGATGCAACGTTTTGACGCTCTGTGATGAGGCTGAGAATCTTAAAAAGGCTGCACAAGTAACAACTCTTCGATCAATTCCACCACATAACAACAGAGCACACACACGTGATGTTAACTTCCAGCCTGAGGATGTCGGATGAATGCATTTCCAATCAACTAAATCTGGGAACTATTGCAACTACATTAAAACTACAGCAAAAAATAAATGAATAAATAAATAAAAACACCCTCATCCTTTTACAACGCTGTAAATGTTTTCTCAATATCAACTGATTTCCCTGCTGATAATACACTGCACCCTACCGCATGCTCAGCGAATGATAGAGCCATAATGATAAGCTATCATCTGCACACAGTGGGAGCTCACCCACACAAGAGCAAACGCTCATTTATAGCTGCAATGAAAGGGATTCTGGGTAAAGGTGGGCTGTGCTGAGCCACATACATACGTCCTGACCACCACCACCACCATCTTAGTGTGTATTCACCGTCCGTTAATCAGCTAAAGGATTTTCATTTTAATCAGATAGTCACTATCAACTGTAAAGTAAGCAAAACATTCCCACAATGCAGCGGGGCCAGCACAAAGAAGAGAAAAATAATACCTGCCTGGAGAGGGAGAAATACTTTATGACTAGATAAGACAAAGTGACAGTGTGAAAATAAGCTGAATTCACTCCTCTGTGCCGGAAGGTAATGATCTTTTATGGATATGAGAGTTTGTTTGTGTCCTCTGGCAGAGGAGGTGCAATCTGTCTGCAGCCATCTCCGATTACATTTGTACATCAGTGAGTGTGCAGTGCTCTGAAGCCGTATTACTCACCGGTGCCGTGTGCTGCAGTGATTTAAGTGACGGCAAGCATGCGTATTTAGGAATGCTGTCGTCTGAGGTGACACAAAACTCACCTGGTGGCATGTTATGAGCAAGGCGGTAAAGACGAATATCCCGGAGAGGGCCTGAGCAGCCAGTGTGTTCAAAAACATCTGGTCCTCTATGATTGACCCGTTGCTCGTTCGAATAATGGTCATGTTGGTCTTGTCTGGGAGGATTGGTGCAGCCAGGTGGAGAATGGAATTATTTTCAGTCGACGGGTCCATGTCCTCTAAAGAAATGTTCATCTGAGGCAGAAAACAGAAACAGTCAGTGAAGGGCTCTCAGGTAAGATGTAAGGAACACCTGCCCTGTGGGGTTTATGCTGCCTGCTGGGGAAACACAATCCACATTCATTGTTATTACACTAAAATATAATCCAATTAGAAGAAAATACAGCATTTTATAAAAGGAGCGAGACTGTCCTGCTGTGTTCAAGTGCTCCGGAGTCTTTAAACGCACCTTCTGCACTGTAAACAAGCAGCTCACCTTATCCCGGGGCGGGTGGGGGCAGCTTTATCCCCTTCAGAAGGCAGGTTACTGTCCACAAACAGCCCAGGGTTGTCGCCAGCCCGCGTTACAGGATCAACATCGACAATAAAATCGCCTTTCAGTTCAGTTCAGCTCATTTACTGCCTTTTACGTCATCAGCGGGGCTTCAGCACACTGGACTTCCTTGTTTTAAACAGGTGCCTCACGGGGTAGAAGTCCACACAGGCGGCGGAAATAAAATAAAATACAATTAAAACCCCCAAAACTTAGTCACAAAACACCCAGGTGCTCCTCTTAGTCTGTAGAAGCAGAGAGGAGTCAAACTTTCAGTGTTAACGACGGGGATTTGAATTTATCCTCGAGTCTGAAGAGCAGCAGAGATAAACAGGTTGGGCACAGGTGAACGGGTCACGTGTCCACTGCTCTACGTGTGTCGTCATCACGCTGTCTTTACGTTGGAGAGGCTGCGTGGGCCTCAGGTACAGTGGACCTAACACTGGCATGGTGACAGAGTAAATATCTTAACTGATAGATATTACCTTGAAACTTTTCTGATATTTTATGTTTGAATATGCAAATGAAGCTTTATCTAATTAAAGGTGCTCACATTTCCAGAAGATTGTATAAAGCCAGCTTACCACGACAGAAAGTACTGTCAACAGGCATAAATAAAAACAATTTCCACAGTGTTTTCAGGGATAAAAAGTTCTATAAATCAGGTTATGAATGATACATGAACAAAATCCTGTGAAGAATATAGAGAGGAATAAAAGTGAAGAGTTTGGTGCTGCTGAAGTGGAGATTTCTGCCTCAGACTGAGAAAAACCATGAGAAAACTGCCTTTAAAGGCATGAATTTAGGAGAAATCTACAGACCAAATAGGCAAAGTGCAGTTAAAATAAACACCTAAATGTGTATTTTTGGACATTTTCTTTCCGCTAGTCTGCAAGACGACCAGTGCAAGGATCTTTTTGCCTTTAGTTTCTCACCTTAATGGCAACTTCTACTCCAAAATCAGCCATAAAGATGAATAAACATCTCATTCTACACAGTCAGACATGGATTAGAAGCTTCTTAATAGGTATGATTATACAGTATATCCTCCATTAACAGCTCAGTGTTACAACAAATGACACAGAAAATCTCCTTTACATCTTTAAGACTCTTATTAAAACCAAACTCACATAACTGATTCCAAGAAGTCCCATATTTTACAAATTGATTTATTACACTTTACAAAAACAAAACAATAAAATATTCATTACAGCTGACGGATCTGAAATAACCCTCTTACTTACGCGGATTTGGGGTTTTTTGCCAGGATTTGCCGCGAGGACAGAAAGCATTAATTTGAAATGCGTTGAGCATCTAAATGAGTGTAAAACAGGTATTATTGATATATAGAGCAGATTAGAGAGATTAGCGAAGGCCCAGTTCAGTTTTCCAGCTGGACGGGAATATTCATGATGCTTAAAATCTGTATCCAGTGCGAAAACCTAAACTTCTAATCCTTCATTAAGACTGAGATGATTCCGTTTATTGATTATGATTGAGTTGCACAGACCGTTTTAGAAGTGACCGGTTTTATTTCTAACCTCTCTTCTGACGATTCAGAATATTTGCATTGTAAAAACACAAAGAATAAGAAACAGTATAAAGGATTACAAAAGAAGAACAGTGAGGCCAATAAGTATTTTGTACAGTGAAGAAACTGGAGCTCTTGGTCATCATTTCATTTTCAGCTTCTGTGAGCACAGTGACTTGCAGAAAATCCATCTTTACACTCAGATAAAGACTAAATTATGTTTCCCAGAAGACATTCTTTACCGTCTCAATAAATCAAAAGGATCAGAGTAAATGAAATTGGATTCATACATTTCTGTCTTGTAGCACAAGCCTCAGGGTCTTTTTTTATTTAAAAAAATCTGGCTGTCATTTGGTAAAGAGTAAAATCCCTTCAGTTTACAAAGACACAAAAGAAAAAAGTGACATTCGGGGAGTCCAGATGATCCGTGTTTCATCAAGCCTTCAGAGTTAATGTTCCTTTTGTTGACTTCCTACCAGACTTGACAACTTCTGATGATCTCTTTCATTTGTTTTATTGCATCTATGGAGGAATCCTTGAGCGCCAGTCCCAGTAAGACGGGCCTGTTGCCGGCTTCCTGTGACACAAACGTCGCCAAGTTTTTGGCACAGACGTGTGTGAGCGGCTGAAAGTAGAACCACAAATCAGCCGTTAATTAATACATACAGAAATGCTGTGAAGAAAAAGACAGAAGAAGGTGACATCTGCATCGTTCACATCGATAATCTTCTTTTCTGTTTAACAAAAAAAACTGTTTTCACATTTTTCTTCGTCTTCAAACAGTAAAATTTCACAGATGTCAGCTCACTTTCCAAATCATGAATCATGAATATGTTGGCCAGAAAAAAATACTTTTCCAGTCACATTCTGCGCTGCTGCCACCGCACATGTGGTAAATAGTCAGAAGTTGTCTTGGAGCGTTATTGATTGGGTTATATTCTGCACAGATCATGAGAAAAATAATTCATTTCGTGAGGCTCTCCCAAAGTAATAAGCCTTCGCACATCTTACAATCTGACTTGATTCTGTTTTAATGAAATCCCTGATGTGGTTTTAGCAGCTTCACTGACTGCCGTGTAATCCAGTAAACTTGACAATAACAGAGACGGAGACTCGGCCGTTGACACAATGCTTAAGTACATTACAGACTAGTGTTCAGTCATGGTCACTCATTTGGTCCTCGACTCTAAAACTCTCTCAAACTGTACATAACATGATTATATTCCACCTCTCTGTTAATGATCAATGAGCCTCACGCTGCGTGCTAGCTGGAATACTTTAACACACATCAGCTTTCTCCCCGGCTACACTTTCACAGCTCGACATGTCTGATGTCCCCCGGCGGGGTCGTCTTTAGCACACAGACACAATATTCATCTGAACAATCTGATCCAGCGTACCTCGTCTTTTCCCAGCAGTACTTTGGTGGAGAACGATGACGCGCTGATATCAGTCGATCTGGAATCCGGTGTGAGAGATATCAGCGTCCCCATCTTGCCGTATTGAGTGACAACTACGAATACGTAATTGCTGAACTCTGTACAGACGACCTGTGTAGAAACTCCGTTGACTTCTTTCTCTGTCTGTCTCGATTTGATGATGGGCTCCACGGAGGACATTTTGGTAATCCTGGAGAAGAAAAGGAAACAGGAAATGGTGTTTTGAAAGACTGCAGCTAAAGCACATGTTCATTAATGGTGTTTTTTTTTTTAATTTGGAAAATTACTTCAATTCAGTCCAGCATCTTCCCACTATTGTCTTCTTCACAATTTTCTCATGGTTGCTTTTTATACACACACACACACACACACACACACACACACACACACACACATAGATGGATGGATTTACATCTGTGAATAGCCCTTTAATGTTCATTAAGTTAAAGTTTACTTTGTTCTGGTTGTTGTCATTCCCTGAGTCACATTTATTCATGTGTTCACATATTTGGTGACTAAAGCTCATTCTGATCCATGTACAAGCCTCTGCACCCTGCTGTCTAACATCTAATGTTAGAGGGTCTGCTCTGTGTTCCACCCTCCACATCAGTCTATTGTGCATTTCCAGGTTTTTCTTTATCTTCTTCAGATGGTAATAATCTTACAACATGCACAGTCTCTACTGCGGACTCCTTCAAGTTTCTGGGATCCACAATTTCCCGGGACCTGAAGTGGACTCAGCACATAGACTCTGTCCAGAAAAAGGCCCAGCAGAGGTTGGTCTTCCTGTCAGGAGGAGGGCAGGTAACATCTCTGCAGACCCCTCACAGAAACTCTTCAAACTCCTCCTGTCTGGTAGGCGCTACAGAGCACTGTACGCCAAAACCACCAGAGACAGAGACAGTTTCTTCCCCCAGGCCGTCACCCTGATGAACTCTCACTGGTCTCTGAGTCTCAGGATCCACTGTAAATAGTCCCCCCCCCCCGTAAATAGTCACATTTGCATATTTTGCACTACTTTCTTGCACTGAAATTCTGCACTACACCTCCCTCCATTGTACATACCGTTGTCAAAGAGTTCTATATTGTTTATATTGTCCTGTTCTTTCCTTCTACTGTACATAGAGAGTCTAGTTTCACCAAGTCAAATTCCTCGTTTCCCTTGGTCAGTAAAGTTGATTTGGTTTGATTTGACGTGACTGTGGGGATTAGCAGGACTCTGATACAGCACATTGTTAGCTGCTAAGTAAAGGAAGCAAACAACAGAAGCACTTGAGAGTTGTGTCCTCATTAAAATCCACATCAACATCATCTGCAGCGACATTTTATGATCGATTATTTGGTGACTTTCCAGCGGGGAAGCGAAAGAAACGGAGTGACTCTCTGCTGCGGGGGGAGTATCACCGACAGGAAGTGGCTAGCGTTAGCTACAATGCTACTGTTAGCTTCAGCTCTAATCTTCACATCTGACGTTGCAATGAGCAGATTATTTCAGCGTCTGTGTAAAAGTAACAACCCTCACCCTGTTTCCTTCGGCTGTGCGCGGTGAAAACCTTCCTCAGCACTGAAACACTTCACTTTAACTAACTTTAGCGGCTCTCTGTCGCTCAATTTTCAGCGAAAACAAATGTGTTCCTTAAGGCTGTGCGTCAGGACGGCTGTCGCTGCGTGATGACGTAGAGCTGAAGACGCGCCTGACTTCCGGGTTAGTTTAGAACAATTTAGAATTCAACAACTACAACTCCCATGAGGCTTTTCGGTGGTTAAGACTGACGTATTGCAGTACAAGTTGTTGAAAACAATCATGATGACAATCTGACTCGTTTCACATTTGATTAATTTCACAGATTTTGCAAATTATTTTGCAATATTATTTTTACATTCATGCAAATGCTTTTGTGATGTGGAACATGTATTTGTAAGATAAGATAAGATGGACGTTATTGATCCCCCATCAGGGGGAAATGTACATGTTACAGCAGCAACAAAAACAGGGGCAACATAAGAAATAATAGAAAAAATTAGCAATAGTAGAAAAGTTATGCAGGACAAGAAGACTGATAAAGTACAATAACAATATTAATAACAATAATTATTATTTACACTATGTACCCCACCACAAAAAGACGGAATAAGAAAAATACAGTAGTAGGCTGTTATTTATACAGACACTAGTGGCTCTTTCTGCAAGAACAATCCTTAACAATATCTAATTGAATGAAATTGATGAAAAAGGAGTATGGAATGAAAGTCTTTTCTTCTAAAGTCACAGCAACAGCAGTTACCGTTATCATACTCATGATAATCTGTTTGGAAAGGGCTGCAGAAATGTGTGCCCAGAATAAAACGCTTAAATTCAGCGACATGCAACAGACTGAGTAAACAAAAAAATGTAATCAGGGTCTGTGTTGAGCAATTTGCACCTGATATTGTTCATAATCTGTTTAATAATACAACGAACTTCCTGTACAAGTTCACCACAGTAATAAAACAAATGTGTAGTTGTATTTTGTGCTTGCCACAGACTCTCAACAGTGTGCTTTGTGTTTCTCAAGGTTCCAGCATTGCTCATAATGCTTGGTGTGCTTAATCTTGGGAGTCATTTTCCCAGAAATCACTGTGCTGAAGTGTGGATGATTTAACCAAACTTTAATAAAGTATTATCAAGAGTGACTCTCTTAAAATTTAAAAATAAGCCGATCCTCTGCCCTGGTACATTTCAATCAATATTAAGTAACAGAAACAGCTCTTCCAAAGCGAGAAACTGGAGAAGCAGGAGGTTTTTCAATTAACTGTAAATGGAGCTTTAATTCAAGGAGCAGATAAAGTCTTGCTTTTTATTTCTATTCTCATATTTTTCATTTTCAGCAGTAAGTTTTATGAAACAAAAGGCAGAGGGGACAGGAGAATGTTTTGGTTGTACCTGGCAGTGCAAAGACTTTTACATTTAACAAATGTAAAGGAAGTATAAATAGGCCCATGCATTGTTTAACTTCAGCACACACGTGTGGTTCAAGGACGATGTGGTGGGACCTTTCTAATTTGGCCGCACATTAACAAACTGCTGCAGTCACATCTGCTTTTCCAGCTACAGGACAGGCGAGCAGTCGGGGTGTTTTCACTGTTAACAAAAGTGCTTGCATGACATTTTTTTTCAGGTGGATGTGAGGCTCCACTGAAGTCTGCGAGTGCTGCATCAGGCTGATCCAAAAGGAGCCATCCCTATGAACATGACACATTCACAATGTCAAATAGAGCCGGCTCAGCGGAATTGTTATGCACTCTGAGTAGGCAGCAGTAGGTATGAAATTGGTTGGAGAGCTCCCTTATACTCCCTGGCTGACCATCTGTGTCCTTGACTGATCATTTTGATCTAAATAAAATTGCAATGCAAATATCAATATACGATACTTCAGCATTGCTTGTAATGCACTGCTATACCTCTGCAGGGGAGAAGTCTTTGAAAGCACAAAACAAAAACACATTCAGACCTGATATTGACACTTGTACATAAAAGTGAATATTGAGGGCGTATTTAGTTCAGAATAATTTCACAAAGCAGCCTCAGATTATTCCATCACTGTGTGTCATCCCTCAGATGTCCAGAGGAAAATGTTTCTATGCGAGCTCGTGGCCGACAGGGGTAAGAAAGAAAGTGCTTTTGTTTAGGTTCGTCACTTTTAACACAGTGAGATGACACCTCTTTTGGAAAGCTCTGCCAGAAATCCCTTCATGTTCTTCCCTTTAATTAAAGGTCATATGGTTGTTTTCCAAAGGTGAAATTGCAAATTTCCCTAAAAGTGACAAGAGTGAGGCAGAAAACATGTTCATGTGAGCTGGCAATGAGGAAAAATGTGTTTAGAATGAGGCGGCAGAAAGTTAATGAGGATGTTTCTCCGGCGGTGACATTATAACAGGCCTTACATTGGAGAAATACGCATAGCTGTTACATGAGGCATGTTATTCAGTCAACATTAACTGAGCTGTGAAGCCCTTTCTCACATGTTTTAGACTGTTTTCTATCCCTCATTCTCCACATCACGGCTGTTGGTTGAACATCAACTAATTCACAAACGCTGCTGTTCAGGAACTTTGAAAAATAGCTCCAGCTGGGTTCATCTGGTGGGTCATGAGTCGGCTTTCATGATAGAAAATGCCACTGAGGCATTGTAATTATTTCCTATTACTCATTCCTTGTAATATTTCTTTGTGAATTATTAAGGTCTTGCTTTGCATAATGAATTACAGTAGACTCACACTAATGGTTACAGTGGCTGTTTCAGGGATTCAAGGGTTCTTGTACAGTTTCCAGCACAAAATGAGGAGCAGTTTAATTCATTATAACGTGTGGATGAGAATAATTATTTGAGTGTTTTTCAAATCAGAGGGTTTGCAGTCCTCTCCTGGCTACCTCAGAAAACACACATGCATTTTGAAGACCTTGACATCAGAACCTCTACAATATACATGAAAGGAGAGCAGGTGTTTAATTTTTGTTGTTGGTTGTGAAACTCATCAACGCGTACTGTGGTTGACATGTCAAACGCAGGAGTCATCTGCACTTCTAAAGCTCCTTGGATGACATCCTTCAGAGGTACAGTTTGAGTTTCATGATCTTTCTTTGGGCAATGAAGGAGCTACAAACGCTGGCTGCATCCCAAAAGTTGAGCGCTGGTGTCACACAGAGAAAAAGAAAGTTTCACTGTCACACATTTCCATAAGAGTTGATGGTGCTTAAGGGTTCTCGGTTTTTCAAACACATCCCATCTCTGTCTGTATGACTAGTCAAGCATTTTCTCTGTCTCTGTCGCAGCCTCTCTGTGTCAAAATGTCATCCCACATGAAAATATCTCATGGAGGCAGTTCCTGCCCATCACCACCCCGCATTTCATCCTCACATTCAAATTTTCTGCATGTGTTTTTCTCATCAGGTCTCTTTGGTACAGACTGAATGCCTATCAAGCAGGCTCATTTTTCTATTTTTACACTTTCTGAATGATAACTACCTCAGTATTCGGTCATCAGTGATTTCAGTGTGCCGGCCCAACGTGGAAACAGCTTCCTCACACCTGCTTTGTAAAATGAGAGAGGCTCGTGGAGGTGGACGGGGTCAGAAAGGCACCTTCACGCCTCAGTGTATTCCACATTCACAAATTCTCCCACTCAGACACATACATACACACACGTTGACAATTATTACCCTTGTGGCCACTAGAGTGCTGTGCTGTATTACAGATAAAGCTCAAAAGCGACTTTACCATGACATTTGAAAGTTGCACTCGTGCCACGTGGGATTAACCGCCGAGGCTAGTCTCCATTAAGTGCTCTTAAAATACAGGCAAAGACAAACCAAAGGGGAACAAAACAACAAGTTCAGGGGTTTTTTTTTAGACTGTGATTTACCTTCTCTGCCTGCAGAACACCCACTTTCTATAGCTTTAGTGTGATTTTATGATTTGTTTCAGTTTGGTTCATCTAGTCAGGTTTCTTTGGGATAAAAAGAAAGTTAAAGTCAGCATAATGAAGAGGCAGTTTGGGAGCCTTGTAGTATCCAGGAGCAGAAGATGGCCATCATTTTGTGAGGATTGGAATTAATAACCATGACTACTTCAACAAGGGAGATTTCTGGACTTGAAAAATCACCTCCCGACAAAAAAATCTCTGCCTGTTGAAATCCAATGCTTGTCCATTCTCCCATCTACTTTCCATTTATATTCATCATCTCAACAGTGGAGGGCTTTAAAACAAGCGAGTGTTGAGCAATGCAAGACGTTTCATTCTCAAGGCCAAAAAGCCTCTGACAAAGCTATTCTATTGCAGTGAACCGCACTGTGAAAGAGGATACCAATTTCTTTCTCTTTCATAAATCACAGTCCAAAGCACCATGTTTCTATAGTTTGTCTGTTGGCTCGAATGGGTTGTGAGTGACAGACGGCAGATCCAAATATTTTGGAGAGGAAAACAGAAATCAGAGAGGCAGCAAAAACACCTCCCACCCTGTCTCATCTCAGCTCCTCACTGCGTTCCAGAAATGCAAACATTCAATCGTGACTGGAACATCTTTCAGTCACTGAAAGTTTGTGGCATAATGTTTCGTTAAATCGCTCCGTGCTCCTCAAATCTTTTCATAATGAAGCAAAGGTGGCATAAGTGAAATGATAAAAGATTTCTAACAACTGCACAACAACATTTATCACGGCTGGTACGAGCGTCGATGTTCATCTGCAGCACAGCTGAAGTCGAGACTAATAGAAATATCTGGTTCTTTGCTCGTTCTTTCATTTTCTCTCCATGTCTTTATCATAGATGAAGATCCTCTGCTCTACTTCCTTTTATGAGAGGCGTCGAGTAGTGACCCTGCACTCGTGACTGTACGAACCAGTAGCCTTGTAGCAGGTAAAAGCTTCCCCCCAAAGCCGATGCAGGGACATGCATTCAATACTTGAAGGTGTAATGACCAAACGTAGCATGATGAGGTCATCTTTTAATCCAGCTACGATACGATTAGACTATCATCAACTGACATAACTCACAGATGAGTTTCTCCGTCTAACTCGCAGGCAGTTATCAGTTACCAGACAGGTTGGAGAGTTTTAATGATTTAACGATGTTTGTTTAATTAACATTCTTTGCATGAACAGACAAACTGTGTTACTGCCTGTGAAATCTGTTTAAACTCAAGTGAAATGTATTTACACTGGACATGACTTTCACATTTTGCTAAATTGTAGTTAAAAATTCACAAAAAGACTAAATGCGACTTCTTTTTTTTGCAGGTCAGTGCACCTGCTGTTAACTGACTAAGAGGCTGAGGATCTATAGGTCCCTGAAAGGATCTACTGTGGTGTGAAACTAAAATTATTTAATATCAGCACTCATTTATATACAGGAGTTAGCAGATGATTGGCTTAAAGGGACGTCTGTATGGGTTTTAACATGTCACCAGCTTTTAGTCATTGTCATTTTGTTTGCAAAAGTTGTACGTGGGACCTCAGCAGGTGATTCACCATGTGACCCTTTAAGCCAATCACCTGCTAACTCCTGCAGATAAACGACATGGCTCCCTTTTCCCTCCACGCTCTGATGAAGTAGGCCGAAACAATCGCTCGCTCGCGGACACGGCCAGAACAAATTGGTAAAGCTGAGATCACTCAACTTGATCCTGAAGATTTGTGTGTGTGCTACCTTTTGTTTTTGGGTATTCGGTGTCGGCTCTGCAGGTCTAATCAGTGCCAAAGTGCAGCGTCCCCTCCAGGAGCCACCATGTGGATTCACAGTTACATAACGGATAAAGTGGAAATAAACTATATGGTTTAAATACTGCTGTAGTTTTATATGTCTGATGTAATATAAATGTAAGTTACAATAATTATTTAACAAACCATAGAAAGAGAGAGATCAACTGTTTTGGTGTGGAAGTTATTGTCATGATACAGGCCAGAAAAACAACACTGCCTGCACTTAATGTTTCAGAAAAAGAATTCATACAAAATAATCACTAAATCATATCAGTGTACAACTTCTTCTTCTCAAAATCTCCCTTTCCCTGCAGCGTGTACGAGCGTGAACACTTTGTGTGCACTAATTTATGAAATATCCACACTAAAAGCACGAGGACACATCCACAGACAGGAGCGGAGGTGGGAACTCTGTGCACTATTAATATTTCCATCATGTTGAAAGTGAAAACCCCGTCCTCTGGTTGCAAGTTTCAAGATGTTATATAACTGATCACCCTTCAGCACCTTCACATTCCTCAGTATTCAGGTCAGCGCTGGATGGATACTTCGCTTGTCCTTGTTTGTAGATTACACTCCTTCATCCCTGTTTGTCTCCTCTGCAAAATATTGCTAGTGTTTTTAAATTTAGAGTGGAACAACCCTTCCTTCACCTCCTGAGCAAGAATAGTTGAATAATTAGCAGCAAAGAAGACTTGCCTGAAACAAATTACTCTCATCTCAGAGGTACTTAAGATATTAAGTGCTTCATATTTTCATTGTTCTCACACATTAAGCAACAGTGTTTGGTCCTCAATCTTGTATTTGTGATCATTAATCATGACTAAGAAACCTTCATTAAGTCTTAACTTAGTTTATCTATGTCCATGCATATTTGCTGTGCGGTGCTCTGCAGAATATGATAGTTAATACAAGATGGAATTAATGTCATCGGAGTCAAGAGATATTGATGTGTTTCACAGACGCCGTCTAAATAGTTGAGCATATTTGGCTGATGAGTTCATTAACAGTAATCAGTCTCAACCGCTTCTCGACACGTGCATGTAAATGAAACATAAGTAGTGTGCCCTTTAGTGTTGTTTAAATTTTCACACAAATGTATCACCTGATTAATTCAAATAACTTTGTTAATTCGTGCCACTGATTATCTGCCCGGTCTGTGATGCAGCACCTCATTAGATCAGAATGGCCAGAAGGCACTCGTGGCAGTCTAGCTGAGAAATTAAATATTCCAAACAATTAATATTGATATTCAGCAGCATGATGTGCAGCAACGTAATTCCTAATTGAATTATTAAATGTACACTGAAACATATGTGAACCCTCAGTGCACCTCTCCAATGAAAACGGTGAAGGTGTGAAGAAAAATTCAAGGTAGGATTTTACACCAGCTGAAATAACAGAGTGCACTTTACTTATTTCGGAGCACAGAGGAAACTATAAAAAGTACATCCCATGTATTTTCACAGATGGTAATGGGGAAGAGTCATTTTTTTCCCTGACGCCTCAGGAACTAGACTCAAATGGCATCCATTAGTTTTCTAAACTGTCGCTGAGGAGCCCCATGGAGAATTCACACCTTCAAACTCCACCGGTACCGGGACACTCGGGGCCTCCTGGAGAAGGGCGAGCACACGGCGGAGTTCATCTTCCACATCTCTGCTGTAAAGAAACAAACTGTGCTGGAGAGAATGTTACATGCACAGTTTGCATCAGGGGTGGTCATTAGTCAGGAGTAGGAAATATCGATATGCACTGGAGATTTTGCTCAATATTTGATTTTGAATATGTGTTTACAGGATTGCTGGGAGACTGCGGCTATAAGGCATGTGTGGAGGAGGAACAATATTTATATCATAAGGTTACTTCATGAATATCTTTAATGGAAGGGCTGTATGTGCCGAAGGAAATCACATCCACTGGTATTTTTACTCTTGGTTACTATCAGTCCGTGATGGTTTGTAGAATCCAAAGATTATTTTCTGATTAAATGATTGACTTTTTTGTGTGCCCACACAAATTCCCTCCTCTCACTGAAGTGTCTACATTTTCTTCATTTTCCAGGCCGCCTTCCAACAGCCCTCAGGGGAACGGACACAAAGTGATTGCTATCAATCGTAGGTGGGCGTGTGGTCACGTAAATACAGCTGGTCAGTCAGCTAGTTTGGGAGATTGGAGCAGCTTAACCGTTGGTAACTACTAGCTGAGACAGAGTTTTGTGTGGCTGAAAGCAAAAGCTCCTGCTGTTGAAGAGAACACGGCTCTGGCTCCTCTTGAATGAGCTCTTCTCTTTGATGCTAAAGCTGAAAAATGTGACGGCCGCTGCACGCAGATCACGAACTGGAAGCATTCCAGTGCGACTTTGCACTGATCTTTGTTTGGACACGAGGCTGAATAAGAACAATTCATTAATCATAAAAGGGTTCTCTAGTGTGCATTGCTGAAAGCTATTTCATTTCGATGACTTTTCACAGGGAGATTTTATGGTAATTCTTTTTTGACCCCTGGAGACAGTCCAGAGTAAAAACTGTAACTAAGAGATATCGCCATGAAACTTCCCTCCCCAGGTGATTAATTACATTAGGACTTTACAACTTTCCTGAAATTTCATGTTTAAACACGAAAAAGAGGCATTATCTAATTAAATACGTGCTAATTTACATATATTTGCAGAACAGAGATGTGAACATTGGATTGTTTCATTTTGTTTATATCATTGTTATATTGTATATTTGTATTATATTGTTTACATCAGAACCAACGGTTTTAACTGTGGATATCTTTTTTTTTATCACTGCATAAATCAGAAAATTTTGTCAAGAGACATAAAAAAAGGATTAAAATGCTCTATAAATCAGGCTGTGTGTGAACTTCTGTAATAACCTTCAGAATAAAGAAACTCTTTTTTTTTTTTGAGTCAACAGCCCTCAAAGATGAATTTAGGAGAAAACTGCAGATGCAAACAAACAAAGTTTGGTAAAATAAATTTGTTTTTTGGACAAACTAGTCTGAGAGAACTCATGTTACGGAAGCAAAATAACCCCAAATCTCAAAATTGAAAAAACCGTGTCTTTGCCTGAAGTGTGTCCAGTTCGGCAGAAAGTGGACTTTCAATGCCAGTACCAAAAATCTGAATTGGGGGGCAGACAGGAGAGCGGTTTAGTCAGTGTAATAATTTAACTTTAAATATTCTAATACTACAGTGTGTGTGTCTGTCTGAGGCTATATAATGTGCCTCGGCGTCGGGAAGCGGCGGCCACATCGGAGAGGAAACTTGCTTTTTGTCAATTTTGCCGCCTTTGCTGGAGGTTACAAAACACGCTGTACCTTTGTCACCAATTCTATTACCACATTATCCAACTTTTCATCACTTTATCCAGAGCTGTCTACATAGTCCATATGCTGCTTTCTAAGGATCAGACAAAAACCCAAACCTGTTTTACTCTATTTTTGTTGTTGCTGTTGATTTGGTTGCGACTATCACAGTGCTCTAATTGGTCTGTATTTTATGAGCACTGGCACGAGACCCCAAAGGCTAATTTACTTTTAATTATTTTTGCAAACACATATTTTAGAATCCAGACAATTAAAGAAGTCTGTGCGCTGCGATTTGCACCGAAGCACCGGGAGAATCCAAAGCAGCTCACGGTGGAGCAGCACAAAAGTGACTACATGTTTAACGCTAAGACAAAACCCCAAAGAGGCAGGAAATGATGAGCTTTAAATACGTGGAGCAGCTCTTCTCTCTATTCTAACACTAGAAAGGATAATGTGCTGTGATTCATTCATTTAATGCCCCGCAAAACAACCAAGCAAAACTAGAAATCAGAATAATGCAGGTTAATGAAGTACATAAAAGTGTAGCTTGTAAAATGTCTCACATCCAGGCAGGGGAAGGGCGGCATTTCGTGTTGGATCAAAACATACCTGATATGCATATTTCAGAGAGCTGAGAGTCGTCACCCATGTAATGCTGCGGAGAGGCGACTCACATCTGAATACTTCATGTGACGGAGGGATCCCATTTGTGAGTCCGCTGAACATTTGGCTCGAGGCAGCCCGGAGGTTCAGCCAGCGTGAGTTGAACCTCAAAACAATGAATGAATAAAACAACATCCATGGCTTCTGTGAGAATGGGTGATTTTAATTTTCATTCCCAGATCAGTCTGTGCACAGCACTCAGTTTGACAGTAACCCATCAGTGTGGCAGGAAGCTTGTCAGAGTGAACCCCGCTGCCTGATGCCCGTCTTTGTACGACAGGAGAGACACTGAGGAAGGTTTTGTCAGCAGACGAAGAAACCTTTTGATCACAGATGTGGTCTGAGCTGTCGCAGCAGGTTCAGCAGGTCCTCATGTAATATTCTTAAAGGTGGAAAAGAGGGAAACAACATGTGGAATGTACAAGCAGACTCAACAGAAGAGTTCGTCACTGTAGCACAGAGCTGGTTGGAGAGCTGCTGTGTGTCGTTTTGCATGATTTATTTATGTTTACTTCTTCAATATATGACATTTATGCTAATTTGAAATGAAGATCCTGGTTTTGAACTTCCTGCCTTTTATCACAGCCTTTTATGTTTTGCCCCCCATTGTAGATCTCAGTGGCTGCGTTAATCACACGTTTGGCTGGTATTCACTTTGTTGTTTGATGAATACATGAGAGTTAATGGGCCCAATATTTTAACTGTGACTGTGTCTTTTGTAGGCGGACCACCGGAAATTCATTCATCAATCTGGGGGCCCCTGTGCTCCATGACTGGGTGGCATGTTGTGAGCACAGCTCCGGTGGCAGGTCTGAGATTCTGCCTTGGCATTATTTAGAGCAGCAGGAGGCACACGAAAACACTGCACACACCTGAGAAAAGGTCACAGAGAAAAATGGAGAACAGCGGCAAATTGCCTTTCCGTCCCATTACTGGTCTTTGTTACCAGAATGTGTTTCCCAGTCTGACTGGAGAGCCGCTGTGAACTATGGGCTCTGACTCGGGACGAGAACTGTGACTGTTACATTAATCTGCTCTGGATTCTTTTTACCTCCTCAAGGGAACCAGGATTAATAGAAGGGTGATAAAACTATTTATTACCACTTGTTTACTTTTTGATGTTATGCTACCTGACATCAAGGTCCCACTATATTGATAACTTTGGCTTTACAATGTTTGAGGCGACATTTATGAATATAAGGGGAGAAACTTTAAAGCTCCTTCGTGCTCCCCAGATAAACATCTATGTCTGGAGTTTATTGGTGTGAATGATTCACAAGAATGGATGTCTCTTGTCATTCACTCCTGAGGCACGCTGGATGCAACAGATGCAGGGTTCATTAACAGCTACAGTTTTAGAATTTATTTTGTTGATCAAGTATTTTCACATTTATATTTATCATATTTAAGATGCTGTTTGGCTCAGTGGCTCAGATTTAACTGTGCTAAATCCTTTTATTTACTTATAAGACAGATCTTTGGTTAACATTTGGAGGTTTAGGGTTGTAGATTTGGGTAAAGTTAATGCTATTTCCTTATTAAACCAGGACTGCGATCTTCAATCAACCTTAACCAAGTGCTGTGAACGTGATCATGAAGCATTTTCATGATTATTATTAATCTACAGATTCTTCTCTCGTTAAATCAGCATTCATTTTGTCTATAAAATGCCAGATAATAGTGAAAAATACCTGTTAAATTATCACACAGCAACAAGCCGACGTCCTCATATGTCTTGTTTTGTCTGATCAATGGTCCAAAACCCAAAGAAATCCAGCTTCCCATCATGGATGACGAAAGAAAGCATCAAATTCTCACAGCTGAAAAGCTGGAAACGGTAAATGTTTGCCATTTTTGCTTAGAAAAATTATTGAAACGACTATTCGATTATCAAAATAGTTGCAGATTAACATTCTGACAATTGACTGATTGATTAATCAACTAATCATTACAGCTATAACTGCACTGAAACAAAAAATACATTGTCCATAAACATTTCGTTACGCTCAGAATCAACATTTTGTGACTCGCAAGAGAACAACATTTCTAACTATGTTACAAAGACACGTAATCCGGGTGGTGACCGCTTTCCTTTAAAACATAAATTAGTTGCATGTGAAAGTAGTTTCTAGGAGAAAAGGTTCAATCAATCAATCAATCTTTATCTTCTTTATCTTTATCTTTCTGCCCTGACCTACTGTACTGTACTAAAGCTGAGTCTTACATGTGAGCACCAATATTTGTCCCATTTGTTAAAAGTGAAGGACAGGTTTCATCTCTTAGTTGCATAAGTAACGACCCTGTCTTCAGCCTGCTGTCTCTGCCCTCTGCCCTCTGGACTTCATCCTCTTCATCGCTCCAAGAGCAGCGATTACTCGGCGCCCCTTGTAACCTTCAGTTATTAACGATACCGTTGCATGTTACCACGGGAAGCACGTGGCACGCTTCCATTCATGAATGAGCACTAACCTACATTATCCTACTGTCATTTTTGTGTTACTCAGCAAACCGGGCTCTCCCACCAGCCAGATTTTTAATTCTCCTGTAGCGCTCCACTAAATTAACAACATGGCAGGAGCGATTCAGAGAGGGAGTGCACTGCCTGTCATCATTCACAAAGGCATCAGAGCATCAGTGTGTGTGTGTGTGTGTGTGTGTGAGGAGATGTAAAGAGTGAGAGGGTAGCGGCTGATGAGGTTAGGGAGGTGTCTACCTCTGCGGCTCTCTGTGCCGTTTGCTTTGGTTTACAATCTGTTTTGAAAAGACTCCCAGCTAAAGCCTGAAACGTCGGCGGCTGTGTTTCTTTGAGTGTCCGGGGCTCGTCAGGCACACAGAGCAAGAATCTGCCAGTTTAATGTGCTCACTGAACAGGAACATTGTGTTTGACTTCGGCTGTTGTTATCTGCCCCTTGGTAGTATCCCTCTCATATTCTAATTTACTTTCCTCTGAAAGGCATTTTTGTTATTAAATTATTCAAATGAAGCCCGCCACAGTATATGAAATAAACTTAAAGAGAATGGGTTAAGATTCCACTTTAGGCAATTATGCTTTCAAATGATTTAAACCAAACGGCAACAAAACCACGAAGGAGACAAAAAAAAAAGAGGCAATTTCACTGTTTAATTAATGTTGACAGAAATGACTGTACTTTGATTTTTCTGAAACAATATATTTTGTGTGAAATATCACTTTAAATATCCTCTGTTCATTTGGAGGCTTTATGTTTCATTGCATTTGGTTCAATTAAAAGAGCTTTGTGCTGCCTGACAGTCGCTGGTGGGTCTGACCACCTGGGCCACCGTGTCATATGGTGTGTAGGTGCCTCACTCCAGGTTTTTGAACCGTTACCTGTTGCTGTCATTTGCTGCCTGTGAAGTTAGCCAGTGTAATGAGCCAGAAACATAAAAAGCGCGACAACAAAGCTGACATCTTGACAGGTTACTGCAGCCTCTGTGAATTACAAAAAGACTTTTTAAAAAGCGGATTTTATCCGGTTGGACTGATGCAACGGTCCCGATGAAGCTCTGGATTCTACATTGTGAAAAAGTTAAATATTTCAGCTCGCCTCGTGGGGGCTTCACATCGGAGTGTGACAAAAGAAAAGAGTTTGGTCTGGAGGTCATGGTTTATGTCCTGTTACAGAGAAGAAATTCAGCACTTTACTTGTGAGGACAATCTTGATCCACACGCAGATACTGTAGGAATAGTTGATTTAAAAAAAGGTGGCACTGAATATTCAGCCCAGGGAGTCAAATATGGCTGCTTTGTCACCTCCGTTGACGTCTTATGCTGACGCACAAGTCACCAGGTGATGTGGTGTATAAGAGTCTACATATGGCGTTTATTCTATTCTATTTATTCAAATTTCAATGTAACAAAACGGTGTTAACAACAGAGACGGAGGTACACAGTCAAGCTCACGGACATAGTAATACAATAAAATGATAAATGTAAGCGTCTACAAGCGAGAATATACCAACAAAAACAAGAAAAAAGCTCATAATAATGTGTTATTAGCATATTATTAGCACTCAAGAAAAGAATATATGTGTATGGCTGACGTTGGCACTCAGGAAAAGTTTCCTCATATTCATTAAAGGGAGATCAGGTTCTAAAGTATTTTTTGACACATCCAGACCTCTTTAATCCCAGAAAACTTTCCTAACTTAATGCAAAACATCATCTTTTCCTAAATCTAACCCAACTGCGACAGTTTCAAGACGTTAGCCATGTGAATTTTTACTGCTACCTTGCTGACGGAGGTGCAGCACGCCTGTGGCAAAATGAGATGGCCAGGGGCATCAGTATTTGATGAACTGGGAATGAGAAACGCTTGTAATGAAGGGAGGGCTGGAACAGTCGCTCTGAGCGCCCTACGCTGACGCAGAAGGACGCCCTTAGGCGTCGGTATCACACTCCAATGGGGGTAACAAAGTGTTGGGGTTTGACAACCTGAGAACGAGAACAGGTTGGAATATAAATCATGATTTTGCATAATTGTCATCACCAATGTCCTGTTTGGGCTGACAGCTCCCATTGCAATAAAGCCAGTGTTCCGCATTACCATTAGAGAACACACTACTGAATATTACCTGTGTAAAATCTCCTCTGAATACCTCCAACAAAATGGCTTTAGAACCACCAAAGGCAAACAGCAACAATTTCTGTAACTCATTTTTACAACACCTCATCCCCAGGACGCTGTAGCAAAATGTTAACTTTGCTCCAGCTGAAAGCGAGTTCAGGCCCTGGAGCTCCTCAGCAATTAATTAGAGATTTCTAATGGTGGATCCATGGTTATGAATAATCCATGTCTCAAACCGCAGGAGTTAGCATAGCCTAGAGGGATATCAACAAGCAGGCTTATTGTAATTATTATCATTCTTATTTCATGTATTTATTTCACAGCCAATGCATATTAACCTTTGGTATCTACCTTGTGATAAAATCTGTCTGCAACGGGCTGATTTCAGGCTCCAGCCATGCATAAATAAACAGTTTAGCTAACAGTTTCTTGTCATTAGCAATCAGTGGGGTATGATGGAGCTTTGTTTGTCTTCATTTTCATCTCTTGCCCCTAGATTGGTGAAAGATTATCCTGTGTTTACATTAAAAACGCATATTTGCAAATCCATTTGGTGTCTTCACCTATTTCTAGTATGACAAGAGGACTTGAGTCAGTCCAGCACGTCTTTGCTTTGTCAGTCAAGTGAAACATTAAATTGAACAATCAGAACCGGGAACAACACCTTTCTTATTTTTATCCATTTCTTCCACATTAGGAGCTCTTTGAGAATCTTATAGCATCATGGAGTGTTTTCATATTAACATCACAGGCAGGATTACTGTTGTGGATTAGAGGCACTGAGTCATGTGTGGGCAGAACAGGTAAGCAGAAGCAGAAGTGTTGCTATGGTGTTGGACTTGAAAGTGCTCGTTATGTTTCAAGATATCAGACTTGCGTGGGCAAAGTCTGTGCAGTTGTCATCCATCCGACCTCCAAGCTAAAGTCACATTTCTCTGTGCAGTGTTTGATCTCAAATATAATGACTCAAGAGAAATCAGGACAGTGTTTGCAGCAACAAAACAGTGAAAATGAGTTTGTATCAATGTTTTTTTTCTGCAGAAACTAAGGTAGATGAAAGAACAATCTACGTTTTGTTCTCTAATTATAAAAACCTGAATGCAAAGAACGGAGCTGTGAGTGCTTCACTGTCTGAAGAGGCAAGAAAAACACAAAAAGGAAAACATTATGCAAAAAGTACCACAAGATAACATCAGTAAAATGATGTCCCAAAACTTTTTGTGCCTTTCACTAAAGGTAAAGTCAGCGATTCTGGAGAAATATTATTGATATTCAGCTATTTAGCATATTTAGATAGCACTGTTGTGCATATCTGTTTGCAGCTAGTGAGTGTTGTTAACTCTCTCTCTCTCTCTCTGAGCATGAGCAACATTTAGGAACAAATCAGGACATTGCAGCCCATTCAGGTTGCACAGGTAGTCCAGCTCCTCCAGACGGGCCGTAGGAGGGCATCAACCCAGCAGCAGGACCAGGATCTGGTCCTTAGTGTGAGGGGGAACAGGAGGAGCACTGCCAGAGCCCTACAAATGCATGTGGTCTGGACGTCCTCTAGTGCGACCTGTGCTCACAGCCCAGCACCGTGCACCTTGACTGGCATTCGGCAGAGAACAGCAGAACCGGCAGGTCCGCCATTGACTCTTGACACGAAAGAGTCTGGAGACGCCGCGGTGAACGTTACGCTGCCTGCAACATCATCCAGCATGACCGGTTTGGCGTTAGGCCAGTGATGGACCTCCTTAAGGATATCCTTGGAGGGTCCCACAGACACACATGTGCTGGCCAACGGTACCCTGACTGCTGTTAGGTGTCGGGATGAAATCCTCAGAGCCGTTGTCAGACCTGACTCTGCTGCAGGGGGGCCTGGTTCCTCCTGGTGCGGGACGATGCCCGGCCTCATGTGGCCAGAGGACAAAGGCGTTGATGCCGTTGACCATGACGCCAGCAGAGAACCTCTGGGACGTTATGTATCGGTGCAGCGACACAGTCGAGTGGCACCACAGACTGTCCAGGAGCTCACTGATCCAGGTCTGGGAGGAGATCCCCCGGGACACCATCCACCGGCTCACTGGGAGTCCAGATGTTGTCGGGAGCGCATTCAGGCCCAAACACACTACAGTCACATGATGAGTAGTGATTCATTCAGTTCATGCATGTTGGATCAGCCTATGACTTTTTTACTTTGGTTTTCGGTGTGATTTTGATTCCAGCCCAACTTGAATATTTAGTTTTCATCGAGATCCGATGTGTGATTTAAGTGTTCCCTTAAATGTTTTGACCAGTGCAGCTGATTTTAAATCTGTGTGACCTAAACTTTGAGCCAGCTCTTGTTAACATGTACCAGATTCACCGTCCATCTCGCTCCCTCCTCTTTCCCTTCATCCTGTGTGCACGAACATGAACGCCTCCTGTTCCTGATTGTCTGGAATAGTGTTATGTGCTTCCGTCCAAACCACTTTGTTTGTTTCCTATTTACGGAGCCAAACGGCAGATTTTTATTCAGTGCACACACAGAACAGACAGCTAGTGGACTGTGGAGATATTTGTCCAGTGCACTTTTTGAAGTGTAATCGCCGACTCCCCCTTTAAATGTTCATACACTGTAATAAGTATGTCATCTAGTTTATTCTTAAATATTGCAAACGGACCTATTTGATGATGATGAACACACAAAATGACCTCAAATTGCAGTGAAAGTGCAGATATTGGCTCATTTCTCAGTGCAGTTGGGCTCTGCAGCAATTTCAAATGTGTTTGAGCTTTAAATGTGTTTATTTTACATCTCTACTGTTAGATTAGTCTGTGATATAGACAACAGCCAGGTCTCACTAAACTACAGTTTTACTGTAGAAGGGAAAAAGAAGTAGAATATTATCATGTCCAGTTTAGTGTGAAACGAGCATTTATGTGGTAGCAAATGACAGACTTAAGAGACGTGGACTTCAGCTGCAGGGAAACAAATGATGAACTGATCAAAACTTTGCCACATAATTTATCCCTTTGCAGAAATCGTTGTTTCTATTTGAATAAAAACTGACATTTGAATTCAAAGCTCCTGTCAAGTCTGCGTTCTGGAAGTTTTTCTACTAAAATACACTCATGTGGCTGTTAAGACTAAGGACTGCCAAATCAGAATCTACCAAAAACAGGAGGATCTCTTTGTTTTTAAACTCGGGAGGTAAAGCATCGCTCAAGTAAACATGTTCTCATATTACTTTCTGACTCCTGCAGACACTTGAAGAGAGCGACACAACCCCCGTAGTTTAGCTCAGGTAAGCAAAAGCAAAGGCTACAACAGACAGACACAGATACAAACAGCATGAATTCACCACACAGACAGTTCAGCTTCCCTTGTTTTCTTTAAAAAGGCAACCCAGTGGGCTGAACCCATATACAGCATGTGTACAAAAAAGTCCCATCCAAACAACTTTCAAAGCAAAGCGTGAACCAACTCAGTTCACAAATTGTTTGCCCTCTCTGCCTGGAAACTCTTTGTGCTTGCAAATAATATTTCTAAGAGCAGATACCCGAGTAGGTACACAGCAGATATCTGGACTCAGTCGACTCTTCTGACTGGATTCAACATGGATGATGCAGAATAAATATATGAGTGGTAAGAAAAACGATTGAGAACTGAAGTGACGAGAATGATTTGATTACTAAATAAATGCTAGTTTCTTATCTTCTTGCTTTAAAGATATCAAAGTTAATGCATATTTAGTGTAAGTGATATCATATCCTTATATTACTCATCTACTCAAATATCCTTCATTGTACTATGCTTATTAGATTCCTGTGTGTGTGAGGTGACTGACATACTTTAATCATTATATTCCCATCCATCTATCTATGCCACCTTCAGGGTCAGAGGTGAACTGGGACAGATAACCATCCACACTCACTTTCACACCTATGGGCAGTTTAGAGTCACCAATTAGCCTAAACCTGCATGTCGTTGGCATGTCATAGGGTTTAAATGATGTACTATGGGGTTCTTGCTGTCTGCTAGTCTGGAGCAGTGGAAACAAACACTGTTGGTCACGGGGGGTAAATGTGAAATCCCACAGTGTGAGCATATGTGGACATAAGCAGGCAATTACAAAAGTGGGCTGATAAAAGGTGGCCACACTGCGGCACAATCCTGTAGATTCCTTCTCACTTTAATTGATTTGCTGCTGCGGTAAACAGAATTGATAGCGCTCGTTCCTCGTGCCGTCTCTTCCTGCACGCTGCTGGTGTTCCTCAAAGCCTGATGGGATCTTGACATGGTCAAAATTAAAATGATTTCCACCTGACTTTAAACTCTATCCCCCGTCTTTTAAACTCTGCCGCTATCCAGACTCATTATCTTACTAATACAGCTTTTCAGAATGAAATGTCAATTGACCAGAATGATGTCGCTTTGAAATGTTCTCTTGCTACCTTGTGTGACTTATCTCTGAATGTAGCTTTCACTGAATGTGACATGGCTTTATTATATTACCACCTGTATTTCACCCCTGTAACAAGGATTCATAAATACAGACGTACTATAGCTGACGTGTGTAGATGCTCCAACATACTGAGTGTTTTATTAACCAGATTTCACGTGCAAGGAGGCATCACAGATTAATAACTGTATGAGGGGATTGCTGGTAAACCGGCCCTGCACGTCAGAGTGGCCCTAGCATGATATTTTAAGTATGGAGGCATCCTAATAAACTCGTGAGCACTCAAAATGATTAGCTATTGCATAACCTGAAACGGCGCCAAAGGGTTAAAGCCCAGTTTTAATGTAGTTCAGGCATTACTGGGCTTCACTGTTGGGCTGTATTCCAAAAAGACAATTTAAGAGAATTACTGGAGGCACATTAAGTTGTCAAGATATACATTCCATCAATGAAAGCCTAAAGAAACACTGTGTTGTTGGAGAGAAATGCATCCCACACATGTTGGCTTTTGCTGATTTGCCGCATGCATATCCTAAATTAACTCTCCTCAGCTAAAACAGGGCGGCTCAATTACTGTCAGTGTAAACATTCCTCCGAGGTACAGCACACAGTGTGTTTCCCCTGTGCGTTTATGAGCATTGAACTGTACACTGTGTAGGCTGATGTACAGAAATTCACCATGACATAATAACAATGGCCTCTTGATTTGATTTGAGTGCATTTATAAAGAGCACAATTATTTTTGTCTGCAGGAGGTGAGAAGAATGCGTTTGGGTCACTAAAGTTTTTATCACCTTTTAATGCCAAACTTAATGAATTCACAGATTAGGGTCTTCAGTGGTTACTGCGTGTCTTTCTGGGAGAAACTTATTCGTATTCAGAAGTATGATTATATATAATTGCTTGGATAAAGTGGTTTAAATGCCTTATGGTTTGGCTGGCTGATTTCACGCTGCATGCTTTATCTTCTATTCTATTTTGGCTTTTTACCAGCATTGTTTCACACTCTGTGTGTGTGTGTCCGTCTGTGTTTGCAGTCCCCCACTGCGTAACATAAACTCATACAAAACAACTTGTACACTTACACTGCGCAAGAAAAAGTGATCCATCATTGCACAGAAAGAAGCAGAAAACAAATATCACTGTTATTTCAGATGCACTGACCAGAAATATTATTATAGCTGCACACATTAATCCAGGGCTCCTTGACGATAAGCAACACTGCCTGAGATCAGTGTGGTATTTCTTCTCTGACCATTTAATACTTGATGTTGGTGCAAAATCCCAAATAATCCACAAAACATGAGGTTGTTGGCACCGTCAGGACTTCCTGTGTGCCAGACTCTCATTGGTTCAACACCTTCACAGCATCTAATTCCATATTTGTCCATATTCCTCATGAATTTTGTTCTTTTTCTAAGTACGGTTGGCAGAGAGACACATCAGATATCCATCTTACGGAGTTGTTTTGGCAGCTGATACACGTACAGTTAGTAATTCAAAGTTACTGTTGGATCAGACCTTTCCAGAAGAAGAGCTATGGCCCTCCGATCCCCGTGGATCATTCCCAGAGAATCTCTGCAGAGCATTATGTTGGTCAATATGTGGCATCAGTGTCTAAAATCCAAAGAATATGCAGATAAATAAACGTGCTGCGATTTAAAGGTCGCCATCTTGGTTTTGAAGCCAGAGTAGTTGTACCCTCCTCTGATTGGTTAGTGAGCAGGTAGTCCCGCCTTAATGCCCCCCCTCCTCTTCCTGGTGTATTTTCCTCTAAATGGGACCATAATTTAGTAAATGAACGTCCTGCTGTGCTGAAGAAGACAGTAAACTAGAGACTGAGAGCAGAAACTGTTCACTGAGCTGATAAATCAGGTGAGACTCATTGACTTCCATCCAATCAGACTTCTGTTTGGAGCCAGTGGAGTCGCCCCCTGCTGGACACTAGAGAGGAAGCAGCTTTAAGGCTTCACTGTTCAGACCTGGAAGTTGCATCCACCTGTTTTATGCAGTCTTTGGTCGTACTACTACCACATATATAGAAAAAGGTGTGTTTAAAGGGAGCTGTGCCAAATCTAAAAGCTCTAATCTATAAATCGAAATGCTAAAGACTTCAAGTTTGAGGTTACCAGACACGCTCCTAATCAGTTTGAGGCCACGTTAGCTACTAACCAGATCTCCACATCTCTTGTAAGCACAATTTTAAGAGCTGTAGAGAGGTAAGGTTTTAAGAGAGATAAATGATTGAACTATCCCCCTTTTTGTTTGTCCAAACTGCTGCTTTTCATTTTTGATCACATTTCTATCATCTAACATAAAAATATCTAAAGAAAATACGTAACATGTTCCCTTGAAAGCCCGTCGGTGCTCCGCTCCTTTGCAACCCTCCTCATTTCCTGCCAAAGAAGAGCACACAAAAACAGCCAGGTTACAGCTGTACAGAAAACCAGATATCAGGAAAGGGTGGCCTTCGTTCTTTTTAATACACGAATCAGTGTACCTGACCTCTGTGCTGTGCTCAATATTATGCAACTGCTACAAAAGGTGATGCTGTCAGATCTGCCAGCGCTCTGAGCCAGTCCTCACTCTCTCTCTTTCCGTTGCTGCATGTAGACTGAGTTTTTGGATTCAGCTAAAAACAGAGAGGTGATGTAGAAGAGTGCCGCATTAGCATCGTCTTTGGTCTTCATCGGGAAAGTCCAGCCTGAAACGGTCTGACTTAACACTGACACTGACTGAGCATGAATATTCAGGCTCTGTGGCACCATCTGTGTCGCCACGGCAGAAACAGCATCATCATCATCTCCCAAAACAAAAGCTTTTATTGCCACACCTACTTGTGGCAGAATTGCAGCGTTGCTTTTTTTTTTCAGCTTCAACAACATCATGACATTTTAGAAAGTGTAGCGACATTCAAACGCTGGAAATGTTGAAAAAAAAAGGATGATTTACATAAAACAGACAGTCTGAGCTCTTTCTTTTCTCTCTCTCTCTCTCTCTGTCTGTCTGTCCAACAAGGACCCCGACAGAAAGCCCCCCCCTCTGATCCTGGGTCTGCTCCAGGTTTCTTCCCGTTAAAGGGGAGTTCTTCCTCCACTGGTGCCTGATATAATATCTGATGCTGCTCATGTGGGGATTCCTGAGTTATTGGCTCTCTCTCTAAATTAAAGAGTTTGGTCTGGACCTGCTCTTTATGGAGAGCGTCTTGAGATAACGCTGTTATGAATTAGGCGCTGTATAAATAAAGATTGATTGAGTGATCGATTGAAAGGGTCAGTCCTGTGTTTACCAGGATATTTGATCAGAAACATAAGACACAAGTCCAACAAAGAATAAGTGATCTATACTGTGTAATGCTGCAGAAGATATAAGGATTTCATTTTGCTCTGTTTTCCTTTTAAACCTGTTTCATCTTCGTTTTTCTGTGCTGTGAATATGCGAAGGGTATTTTTTTGTACATGCACTGTATTCATTATTGAACATTTCCAGTGTGGTCTAGTATGTTTAGTAAAGCAGCTTAGTTCTTTTGACTGCCACTGAATGTAATCATCAGTGGAAAAATGCACATAAGTGTTTTTTAATTAAAGACTCTTGCTTAGAAATGCCTGAGGCAGCCTGTAATCTCCAAGCAGCATGTTGGTGAGAATAGGGATGTATTATGTTCAGGTCAAAATTAAATTCTCTGCAAAGGTTCCTATCAGGATCAAAGACCCTCTTTTTTTTCTGATGTGAGAGAAAATGTTGTCTGAAGCTGTCTGATGTCTGCAGTCCTGAGTGGAGGAACTCGGTGGAGCTTTTTATGTTAAGTGCTGTCTAACTGCTTTAGTCAGGCCTGCGTCAGTATTCACCTTCTATTACAAACTGTCTCACTGTTCCTGGAGAGGAAAAAGGGAACCGACTACAGCAGAAGTGCCCCAAAGCTGTCCTCTGGTAGAAAACTCTCTGCAGGAGGACAGAGAGAGAGACGGGGGGGAGGTGGGGGAGAGAGACAGACAGAGAGAGAGACAGAGGGGGGGGGGAGACAGAGAGAGAGAGAGAGACAGAGAGAGAGAGGGGGGGGGAGACAGACAGAGAGAGAGACAGAGAGACAGAGAGAGGGGGGGGGGTAGAGAGAGAGAGAGAGAGAGACAGAGAGACAGAGAGACAGAGAGAGAGGGGGGGGAGAGACAGAGAGAGAGAGAGAGAGAGACAGAGAGAGACAGAGACAGAGACAGAGAGAGAGAGAGAGAGAGAGACAGAGAGAGAGGGGGGGGGGAGAGACAGAGAGAGAGAGAGAGAGAGACAGAGAGAGAGAGAGACAGAGAGAGAGAGAGAGAGAGAGAGAGAGACAGAGAGAGAGACAGAGAGAGACAGAGAGAGAGAGACAGAGAGAGAGGGGGGGGGGAGGTGGGGGAGAGAGACAGACAGAGAGAGGGGGGGGGGGGGGGGAGACAGAGAGAGACAGAGAGAGAGAGAGAGAGAGACACAGAGAGAGAGAGGGGGGGAGAGAGAGAGCAATGTCTGCATTTAACAGTTAGTGAAAAATTTAGTTTGGCAATTTCAACATTAACTTTAGTGAAATATTTAGTTCAGCAAACCCTTCATTTAGGATTTAGTTAAATATTTAGTCGGGCAAACTCTTTGTGTGCAAAAACTTAGTGTGGAATTTAGTTAAATATTAATTTAGGAAAACTTAACATTTAACATTAGTGAAATATTTAGTTTGGGATCAACTTCTGTCACGTCACAACATGCATCCCACTATTCTTTCTTCTGTTAATTGTCATTTCTTCGTTCTAAAAAGTCCAGACAGAATTAAGACGCATGAGACTTGACTTGTTTGGAGATTTGATTTTAAATCTTATGGACACGCCGTCTCTCCAACAGAAGTCACAGAAAGCACCAAATGAAGCCCAACAAAAGTCTAGAGATGGGTGGATCCGGCCTTTAAAAGACCAGTAAGTGAGGCTGTGGCGCTGCAGGTTCTGGAGCCTGGACCTTTAAAAGCCTGTTAACAAAGCAGCGTCTCCTAGACATTACATTTCTCTCAGGCCGTTCGGTCTGGTGGTGGCAGGTAAACGTATTCTACTCGTGTAGGAGTCAGACTGTGCACCAACATGTGATATGTGTGAATATTATTATTATTATTATATCATATTTGTCGGGCACCTTTCAGACACAAGGCAATTCAAAGTGCTTTACAGGGACACATATAGATAATAAAAGCACAAGAACATGAATATATCGTCATTCTTAGAGAGGTTAAGGTTCTCTAATAAGAACAAGACCAGAGTATTTGTCAGAATATGGAGCCCTGTACTACCTGAGGAGTAATTAACTGTGGCTGTGTTCCCTCTATCAGGGTGACGTTAATCGTGGCTTAGCTGTGCAAGTGATGCTTTATTGTGAAAATCCTAAAGTGAAGTTCAAAAGAAGAAACTGCGTTTATATCCAACTCATTTGCAACAGCAAATACGTTCTGAGGGGAATGTAATACCGACCGAATTAAGTTTTCTATGAACATAATGAGGGAATGTTTTTAATTAACGTACCTGGCAAGTTGGAAAAACGTTCGTACTTAACAAATCAGCAAAATGGTTACTTACAATATGTTTCATTTGTTTTCTGCCAAATACAAAATGAAGCTCCTGCTTTTTGTACGACTTCCATCCGCAGTGTTTTGTGTCTGAATGTGAGCGAGCAGAAGAAGTGTAAGTCTGCTGCGCTGATGGAAACACTGAACTGGTCCTGTTCTGTAAGTATAAGCTGGCAGCATTAAAGCCAAAAGCTTTGGATCCGGCTCGAGCTGTCAGACGCCGTCTATAACTGAAGGTTTGGCTCCACTGTCCCCTTCAGCTCCGGTTTATCAACAGATCAACTGATAACTGATCATTCAAGCAGCTATCAGCAAATTCTCCATAACAGATAGCAGCTAGACCCTCAGTTCTCTGACGGCTATGATTCACAAAGCAAAAGCCTTTTCTGCTGTTTACCCACCGCAAAGTGACATGATCAATATCAGTGATTACAGAAGACAGACAAATGTTTGGCCAATAAAGCAAAGTAATTTAAATAAAGTGTCCAGGGACACATGTAACGTGAGCGGGATCAATTTCACAATCAAACTTTACAGTCACCAGGAGCACGTTCCAACATTTATTCAACAACAAAAGCTGAGAAAAGTTCCCCGTTCGTAGCCATGATGGCAACCTCCTCATAGTTTGCACCCAGCAAACAAACAAAAAAAAACCAAACAGGCTGGAATTGAATGCAGCCAAAATCCTGAGAATTAAAGGGATAGTTTGACATTTTTTGGCTGTGCATTTCTTTTCCTGGTTGCCTGGCAACCTCACAGCAACAGCAAGCGTCCAGAAAGTGACTGCTGCCAAGAAATACAGTAGTCTGGCACATAACCTTCTGTGAAACCACAGCGCGTCGTTTGTTGCATTATAATATATAAATCAGATATTCTAAGTTAATTAGTGAGGTTTAGAGGTGCTGGTGGCCATCTTTGTAACAGAGAGACAAGCTGCCGTCTTTATGCTAAGCTAAGTTAGCCAGCTGCCCCCACCAACCCTCTCTTCTCATCCAACCCTCAAAAAGAAGCAGAAGCAAAAATGTCAAACTATTCCTTTAACACCTCAGACACTTTTGCAGCTCACTGGTTCGGTTTTCCAGCCACACACAGTCTGTACGAGTGTCGTAGTTTCTCCCATGTAAAGCCTCAGATAAGCAATAAGCACAAGTCCAACCTCAGACAAGTCAAATACACAAACCTCCAGAGAAAGACAGGAGGCAGCTCAGGTTAACAAGGGGCCAGCAGAAAAACATTAACAGTAACAAAAAGATAGCCGATGGGTTTTCTGCTGCACAGTGGGGGAAAAATGTGAGTAGAAGGAAGAAGCAGCTACGACGACTGTGACAACATGAAAACCCAGATGCAGAATAAAACACAAACAGCACAGGATCGCAGGACGTTCTCTTTCAATCGTCAATAATAAACTAAAGTGGAACTGATGAGGAGGCCGTTTTACCTCTTTAACCACTTTTTTTACTCTCCGTGCAGCAGCTGGGCTTCACAAAGGTCACACGCTTCCCAAACAGGTTGAGGACTAACAAAAGGTTTCCACTGCATGTTTGTTTGGGCCGGTTTTTCCTCTCGGACTGAACATCTGATTAGAAATCCGTACAGTGAAAGGCACATTTTGACACATGAACAATACGCGTGTTGCTCCGTCACACAAGGTGAATGTTAATTTAGCAAAGTTTATCGCTGTGATGAATTTAAATGACGACAATATTTTTCAGCAGATAAAATTATCATTTCAAATGCCTTCCTATTCAGCAGCCCTCTCACCTCCGTGACCTCCCCCAAAGAGTAAAAATGTCCTGTGAATTTTAAATCAGCGATATAAAGATCAGAAAGGTCACAAGGTCTCACTTTTCATTTAGCCTTTGAGACCGTCACTGACTACCGTGTTATTATTATCAAACTAACTTTCAGGGTTTAGTGGGAGTTCAGTCCGTCTCAGCGTGAATTTGATGACATTAAACTTCCGGGTGTCACTTTAACTATTCATTGAAAATGATGATCTGATTTGAATTGAATGAAAATGCCATCTGTGCACCAAAACTTTCATGATTTATTGATTTAAAAAACACAGACCTGAGCCTTTGAAGAGAGCAATCACATCCCATATTCTTCGCTCCATCTGCCATGTTGATTTGCCAACTTTTGTATGATGTTTGTTTTTTCCCATACAGTAATATCTCTCGGTGCTATAGACTGGACAAGGAAGCCTGTCTGTTGAGAGCCAATTTTCTTTCTGAACTCATGCACACAAAAAAAGAAAGAAAAAAAAAATCACTGCCAGCAGCAAATTTCACTAATAATGTAAATTCAGCGCCTAATTGGCAGCACACCAGCTGTTTCTCATCAAAATAATGAGTCTGTTTTTCTTTTACGAGAATATTATCTATCTTCTTGAGACGCTGAAAGCTCATCCTAAGTTTCCGTGTCTTTCCACAGAAGAAGTGTGTCCTGACTATTACGCCACCACGACGGTGCCCAGCGGCCAGAAGAGACGGAGGGAGGCTTTTTCCCGCCGACAGGCAGCTCCCTCACTGCCCAAGACCGCCCCATTCATTTCCTGCCTTTGTCGGTCAAGACAATATAAACCCCTTCATAAGTCTCCCACCTTGTCTTCATCCTCGTTAATGGCTCGCTGCACAGTTTGATTGTATGCAGATGAGGGAACCTGACGGAGGCAGTTTTTGTGCACGTGCATAACTGCAGGGTTTTAGATCTGCCACTCGAGTGCGACTCATTAATGATTCCTGGGACTTCGACTCTTACATATGCACTGAGCAATATGAAAGGTTAATAGCTATTTTATTTTTTCAGTCCAGAGGAAGGCAGACACTAGCGGTCAGACTGCAGTTCTTGCTGGGTATTAAATAAAAGAGCCTTTTGGCATCGTGCTGCAAAGATTGAATGATACCCACTCAGTAGCATTAATGAATCGCTGATGGCTGATTTAATGAGACTGCACCGTATTTGAAAGTGAAGCCGTCCAAGTCCTTATTAAGACCATGTTTGGTTTTAATGAGTAAACATTAAAAACGTGTCACTGATCAATATCTGTTTGGTGCTCGTGACAGATTCATTCAGATTTCTCAAGAGCTCCACAAATAGACACCGAGCACATAGATCAGGCCACACAGATTGAAATGAACTAGTTGCTTAGTCACACTAGTCACATTCATAATTCAGAATTTTCCATTAGAAAGTTAGAAAGTTCACAGCCATGTTCATTTCGTCAGGCTGCAGATGTTCTACAATCGTCGTCCTGAACCTCACGAGTCCGCTCGTCGGGAAGCGAAGGTGACCTTTACCAAGTGCTGTGGGTCTGACTCGGTGCAGGAAGTCTGCAGCCTCGTTCACGACTTCTTGTGTGAAACATTTTTGACACACTTCGGGTGTCGTGAATCTTACCGTCACCCTCGGTGAGTTTCCAAGTGAGATTGGATAGATTTAAAGATTCCATTAAGAGCACTCATGGGTAATTTTCTTCCACGGCACGAGAAATATTACCAAGTGACTGCACATTTTGCATCGCTGGTGTGGGAGGAGAGACGCGGCGCAGAGCGTTCACAGCCTGTAATGTGATTCATTGTCGCAGCATATGTTGCTCCATCAATTCTCTTCCTGCCTCCCTTTGGTTTCTCATCAACATGTGATGTCTGTGCATGTTGGCCTCTCTCATACATACATTCATTCATGCTCGTTACTACTGTGAACATTGTCCTACAGAACACGGGCACAAAGAAAAACACACAGGAAGTGCAGATTTCAGTTTATTTGACTATACTTTGTTTACTTGTGTCTGTTTTCTCACACTTAAGCAGCTCTTCCAGACAGTTTCACTCCTCTCTGTACTCTCTCTACAGAGGGCTCATTTACAGCCTGATTTCTGGAACACTTTATCCCTAAAACATGGGCGGAAATGTTCTTTATGGATGTTGAAAGTGTTTTCTGAGTTACTTAATGTCTTCTGTAAAAACCTTTGGCTCCAATACGTCAACAAAATGAAAAGCAAAATGAAACGAACTTTGAACTCGGCCTCATTTGCATATTTAAACATTACATTTCAGAACTAATTTTCTTAATGTAAGTAATAAGCTGGGGACGTTTCATGGTGATATTTATTAGCTAAATGTATCCTATCCCTTAATTAAATTCTTTCTAGTTGCTCTTTCATTGTAGTCATTTTGACATTATTCCCTCATAATCACAGAACAGTTGCAGCGCTCTGTGCACGATGTCTCTGACTTCCTTGTCTGTGCATGCCAGCGTCATAAAAGATTTCAGATTTTCATCCTGAAGACTGAACAGATTCCACACTGTTGATATAATACAGTTTTTATTTCTGAACAAGCTGTGTTGCATTAAGTCCCAGTTATGGGAACTCACACCAGCACATGTTGAATATGAAAAACCTTGTCAAGACCTGCATAATGTCTCCACCTGAAAACTCAGAAATCACTGAATATTGAAGCGAGGATGATTCCAACCTCAGTGTAATGATAATTCATTTATTCCTGCAGTTCTGGACATAAATTAATTAATTCTGGCTATACTGAAAACTATCTAACACATTTATTACTTAATAATTAATCGTGATTGACTTTTATTGTTCACACAATGACAAGAGGAATGTCTATTATTGTGCTTAACATTCCTGCGCTCAGTTTTAATATGTTAATCTTGATTAACATTAACATTACGACTCTCTGGGGGCAAATTTTACAGCATCAGTATCAACTTTATTCACTGTTGTGTTAAACCACCAGCGTGGAACCTCTGTGTCCGCCCTCTGGCAGCACTGTGGTGGACTCATGACTGAAGCCTTCAGGTAGAGAAAATACAGGAGCTACATAGCAACGCCAATCTGTTTTCTCTGGAGCATCAGAAACTTTTCTTGGATGCCTTTTTCTGAGCTTTCCTGGTGGCTGTAGCTCACAGTGTTGCTACGACTGCTGCCCCCTTCAGCTGCGGTTAAACCAACCAGCGCTTACTGACGGCAAAAGCATCAGTTGCAGTAAAAACTCTGCGAAGCTCAGAGAGGCTTTGGTGGCAGTGATAGGTCCAGACGGGGCACGCAGGCACGCCGCGCCGCCTTTTTGTCGAAGCCTGCAATTTACAAAAGAGCAGCTTGTGTCTTTTTGTGTTGTTGTTACCAGGCAACCACCTCAATTCACAAGTGCATATATTACCTCAGACTCAGCTGGGCAAGCTGCAGACGCACCTGAAGGCATGTTGATATGTTGTTATGAGTGATTATGATGGTCTGCCTCCGGTCGAGGATGCTCCTAGCTAGCTAGCTTACAAACTGCTGGACTGATTCTGTAAACTGAAGTGAAACGAACTAAAGACGCTGTGGCTGATATCGTGAAATACTAGTTACTCTCTGTTTGGCTTTCTTTGCCTTTTCAGCAGACGTCGAGAACATTCCAGCACCTTACAACCCTGAAAGCACTTTTAAAACAGGTTCATCTAAGGCTGCTAATCGGGGTCTTAACTAGCTTGGAAAGTGAATGTAGGTAACGGACATTCATTTGTATGGAACAGTGGTAGAGTCTGGCTTTAAAGTTAAGCCGCCCCACAGGTGCCGGTCGGTCGCCGCAGAGCAACACAGTAAACATCAGTGCAAGCTGCAGACACATTTGCCGGGAGGAGTAGCCAACAATCTGTTTGGAAAAATGATCTTGGCACTTTTTGTATAGTCAGCTGACTAAATAGTTGTGTTTACCTTCTATCAGGATAATGTCAGTGGTAGTGACAGTCAGGCTGAAGACATGGGACCAATCAACTGCTGTGAGCTTATTACGACTGTTTGTGCTGCTTGTTGGATGTTTTTCTTAAGAATTTTATGCAAATCTTGTGATGGAAGAAGCTATCTATTATATATATATATATGTGTGTGTGTGTGTGTGTGTGTGTGTGTGTGTGTGATTGCATATTTGTGCTATCAAACAAAAGGGAATTACTACATTAAGCAAACTGGCTCAAATAGGCTGAAATCAGTCGCCACTGTAAATAAAATCCAGACACCTATGTGATGCAGCAGCAGCATGCTCATTTTATAAATCCTTTAATAAGATTCTTTGCTTCATTTGGTGCGGCATGGCATAACCAAATACTCTGAGGCATCCTCTGAAACTTCCATTTGGACTTTAATTTAATGCCCAGGCTGTTGCGGATTTGATTATCAAAAAACAATGAAAAAGGAAAGAAAACTTGTAAGGTGACAGAGAAAACGTTATAATTGAAAATGAAATCATGGAGCCCCTAAAGACACCGTACTAATTTGCATAATAATGAATACTCATGTGTTATTGTGCGGTCCGGTACATGCTGTTTAACTGCGCTAAGACTTTGAAATGGTTTGTTCCTGAGCTTTGAACCTCTCGCTGTACTGCTGATGACTTTGCACAGAGCAGAGTGACAGGAAAATAATGAAAAACCATCTCTCACTCCTCTGTAAAATCATTTGAACACATCTGTTCTCCCGGAGTGTCGTGAAGTGAAGCTGCTGTAAAATATGTGGGAGCGACAGTCGTTAATGGGGAAGAGCACAAATGGCTAACATTACCCATCACCCCATCATTATTTAGAAATAAAATGGGCTTATTTGTATACTCAGTTGGTTTTCTCTGCTCAGGGGACAACTGAAATGATATTCTAGCAGCAGAAACAATGCATCGAAAATGCACCTAAATGTTTAATAGCTGAGTAAGAGTCAGTTATCTAATTTATCAGTTAAAAAAACATGCTTTGCCTGCCCATATGCCCGCCATTAGCGAGTCTGCTGCTCACTGTGTTGGCGAACAAGTGTTTTTTGCCCTTGACCTGATTGAAATATTCAATAGAGAGCTCCACACACACACTCACACTGAGCCGGGGGAACTCGTGCAGGTGTTCGGTGTGAGCGGAAAACAAGCAGACATCTTCATCTCCGGCGGTCAGAGTCATCGGGGTCGTCACTGTTCCGCTCTGACCAGCTCCGAGCGGCAGAGACACCTGAATCATTTTAATGGTTTCATCGTGTGGAGCCGCAGACACACCAGGAAGGATTGCTGTGATTGCATCTGTCCCGCTCCGGTGATATCTGTCTGTGTCGAGGCATCGCAGGGTCACCTAAGATTGAAGAAGCCACTGTAGATTTGAACAAACATGATCCAAGTGGAAAAGCGATGCCTGATAATATCTCACTTGAATCATATTTTGGTCAAAGATGAAGTGGAGAGAAAAGATGTAAAACTGGGTTTTATGGTAGTTCAGAGTAAAACGGGATAAAAAGGGATGAAAATTAAACGAGTGGTCTGATATTTTGGGTTAAAAACCCTCAATATGTTTCTTGCCAAAGAATTAGATGAGAAGAGACTCCAGTCTGTATGGATGTATGAAGCTACTGATACCGATTAGCTTAGCACAAAGACTGGAAATAGGGGGGAAATAATCTGGCTCTGTCCAAATAACCCCAGTTTGAACCCCAACGTGGCGTTTTTACACGGATTAAAACGGATTAAACAAATGAGATTTAACGGCTACAAGCAGAAGCTCCAAGAAGTTAATGAGCCCGGTTATACACATAAAACCAGAATAATCAGTTTTACAATTGAGTTGTTTTCATTGTATTATCACCATTTCTTTTATTTTGATCCAACCTTTATTTTACCAGGATTATTTGCTCTGAGTGTTGGCCGAGCATAAACAGCATGAACAGTTTCACATGAAACAACAAATGAGAGCTAATTCCTGACTTTGTTTAGTGTAGCTGTGCACCCTTGTTTCTAGTCTTTATGCTAAGCTAAGCTAAGCTAAGCAGCTGTTATATCTACTGTGCAGACACGACAGCGGTGTCCATCATATCTCTCCAAATGTCAGACCTTTCTTTTAAACTATGTCACACCAGGATTAGAATAGAAAGGTGTGCATGCAGAGTAAAACAGTGCAGCACGCTGTATCTGCTGATGGAGCTGGTGGGCTTTTCGGCTGAACGCGTCCATATGCTGCATGCTTTACACATGAGAGCTGGAGGCCGGAAACAAGGCGGGAGCTGTTCTCAGCAGTCCGTCCTACATGCTGCTTCTGTCTCTGGGGCTCTTGGGTTTGCATGTGTGAGACCGAACTCATTCAGCATTAAAACCCCTTCCTCCGCTTCGCACCAACTCCTTTACCCGAGCTGCATCCTGGGACTAAACGGTGCCTTTAACGTGTCTTATCTTAATTATCTTCTGAAACTAGAAACCTCTCTTTACTTTACTGTGACGTAACAAGCAACTATAGCTTTTGCCAACAGCAGGTTATTCATTAGATCATTGTGGTGAGACCAGCTGCTGCCCTTACAGTTGCTGGTTTGTAAATACTGCACGTGGTATCCATATTAGTAGAAGTATTCAGAGCACTTCCTGATGCACTCAAAAGTACCGCAGAGTTACAGAAATCTTTAAAATGTACAGTAATTATTAAAAACGCTGCTTTCGTAAGCTTTTACAGTAGCTGCTTTTTGATTCCTCTGCATTACGCCTCTCATAGAGCCAGAAGAGACTTTCTGAATTACTTCTCCTTTGGCTTCTGCACAGTCTCCTTTAAGGGACCCCCCAGTGATGGAGTCACTTGATTCAAAGTGTTTTCCTCCGAGAGCAGCGCTTTCAGAAAGTGATGTGTGATTATCCCCGTTTGTCACAATCCTAATCAAAATAAAGTTCAGATGTACCGCGGTGCGAGCATTACGGGGGGCCAACAGATGTTTCAGACGGCAGGAATCAGGTGTTAATCCTATTCTGCCAGAAACAAACGGCGTGATGTGCAAGAGGTGAAGGAAACATTTAAAATTTCATGTGGGTATAAGGCCTGAGAGTGCTTCTCTGGGATTTATTTAAACTTTTAGTAGGAACATAGGAGCGCTGGTCCAACTACTGCGATGTTTTAACACTGCTCCCGGCCTGTGTGCATGTTTTTAGAAATACCAAGAGGATATCGGTGACAGGCCGTCACACAGTTAATACGTCTGAAAATAATCCAGAGTTAAACAAGTGGGATTAGAGGGGTGATCAATATTTCATGACTCTGTCAACAAAATGTGAACACAGTGGAGCTACTGTGGAGTCAAACACACACACACACACACACACACACACACACACACACACACTCCTCTGTGTCAAGGTTGAGTCTCTTCAAATGCATACGAAACTTTATAGATTCAACAAGGGTCACGTAAAGTAGGTGTTAAAAATCCCTCAGCACTGGGTACATTATAGGACAGCAGCTCAAACCTCCTTCGCATAAACTCGCTGTGTTTATGGCCGACACCGCCTTAATACTAATGTCACAGATCAGTAAGTGGAACTATCTGAAAACCCTGCAGAGCTCTCCGTGCCAGCTCAGTATTTGTACATCCTCATGGTGACTCAGGCCCGAGCGGCCAGATCACAATTAGCAGTTTGTACTGCAGGAGGCTCACGCATGGCTTCACAACGTTCATGACCGCATTTGATTAGAAGTAGCAGCGTATTTGCTCACAGAAAAAAACTTGGAAATGGAGTTTGGATGCAGCAAAAGTTCATGTTCACTACAATCATTTTAATCACATAATAAATCATTGATTTACAAAACAAGTTTCTTAGATTCTGTATTCTAGTTTAATTAAACAGCTCTCCAGCTTGGCGCCATCTGATTTCTTCAAATTACAGCAAAGAGCTTTTTTAGAAGGGGCCACGCACAGAATATTGAAAACTCATTTCTCCAAAAACCCTCTAGTGTAAAAGCTTGGCAACCTGGGTGGAAGGCACAGCAAATGGTTGTTTTCAATATTTTGGATGACTTGGCCAGTGTAAGAGTTATGCACGGCGTAAGGCTGAATGCAGATGAGGTGCAGTGTTGCTAACTATTTTTTTCTTTTTGCACATTCAATTAAATCCGTTCCTGTGGATGGTTTACCGCTCGTGAAGTCACGTGAGTTTGAAAAGTCATAATAAACAGTTCTGCTGTGGAGATATTTCTAACAGCGGTTCCTCTATTCATTCTGATTTTGCACGTTGGTTAATCTAAAATTAACAAAGTTATTAGAAATAATACACAATCTAATATGAGTTCATGAATAAATTCCTGTGTTAATGAGCAGTAATTAACATGTCAAGCTAATAAGCTTATGACGGATTTTGCGGTGCATCAAAACCTTGATGAAAATGTCTGCCGAGACGGAAGCCACGCACGACAATCAGCAACGGGGGTGTGTGTGTGTGTGTGTGTGTGTGTGTGTGTGTGTGTGTGTGTGTGTGTGTGTGTGTGTGTGTGTGTGTGTGTGTGTGTGTGTGTGTGTGTGTGTGTGTGTGTGTGTGTGTGTGCGTGTGTGTGTGTGTGTGCGTGTGTGCGTGTGTGTGCGTGCACCAGAGTGTCGTGCTTTTATTGCTTTATCGCTTCAATAACACCTCCGGCAATAATAGCCGAACATGTGCCTGCTGTGTGAGAGAGCACTTCTCCTGCCCTCTTCCCACCCTCACAGATGCAGCGGCGTTCAAAAGAATCAAGCACTTTTAGCCAGAGTTTATCAAAACAATCCCTTTCCCTGCACCATCTGTCAGAAATCATAGGCCAGCTCACAACCTGTGACCCTCCTCCTTTTATTCAAGCAGCTCTGCAGAGAACTAATGAAAAGTTTTACAGGAACTGAGGCAAGTATTTCTCTAAACACTTTCCAGCCTCCACTGATCATACACTTCACAATCTGCTCTGCTTTTTTCCACCGTTACGTGAGCTAGGGAATCATTTAGACAACACAGTGTAGGTGGATGTCCTTTTGTCGGTATGCTCAGCATCTGTGTGGGCTGCCTGCTGGGCTCAGCTCTCTTATGGATAGGGCACTGGAAGGCCCAGGCTCCCCGGCTGCAGTCAGACAGATGCAGACTGGTGGGCGCTTCTTTGCCAACTGCCTACAGACAGACACACAAGCAGCGGCTACAGTGAACCAGCGTGAGGGATGTGGATACAAAGCACATGTGTGCCTGAGTCCTCTTCTCTGGCCTGTGATCCTCCATCAGCCTGTTCACTTCTTATACCATGACTCAGATGTTGTGAATGAGAAAACAGTAACTGTGTAGGATGAGTTTCATCAGCAGGGACGCATTTATTACTGTTTCATTAAATCACATTTAGAAAAAAAATGAATGAAGAGGTTAAAGGAATATTTCGCCATTTCGGGAAATACAATCATGTGTTTTCTTGATGGGAGTCAGATGAAGAAGATTGATACCACTTTCATATCTGTTTGGTAAATATGTTTAAATATGTAGAAATCAGTTATTGATATGATACGAAGTAAAATACTAGAAATACTAGATATCACCGTGTGATACATGGACGGACGGACAGATGGACGGACGGACGGACAGAGTGAAGTGTGATTGTCACTATAAAAGTGGAGCTTTCAGTTGTTACTAAACCAAATATTTGTCAGAATCAGCATTAACACCTAATGATGGCTGAAGCAGTATTGATGAATGTGCCATGTAGCTGTTCTGCAAATTATTCATGTGTTATGAATTCATTTTAAACTCAGAAAGTTAATGTGAATGTGTCAGCAGTTTTTTTTTTTCCTGCACAAAGGCAGCATTTTCCCAGAAACTATGGGTGTGACACAAAGTATCATCTAATATTAGCAGCGTCTTTATATTAGCTCAAATAATTACCACAAAAGTAGATTATACAGAGCGGGCGGCACATCCTTCATGACTGAGAGGTTTTTTTACCTCTGCCACGTCTCTATTGGTATACTGTATGTCTGTACTGTCTAGTTGAGATGTTTCTCAAGACATCTCAGATGATGAAAGACGGCATCAGTTCCACAAGATGAATAATTAACTAGTTATTTTTACCCCTCTGGGGCACGAAGCGGCTGCCAGTATGTGTGCAGACAGGTGAGAGGATTGCTGACTGTATAAACGATGGCATTGAGTCAGAGGATCTCATGGTTTCGCAGGCATGCAGCCAAGCTTGTTAATAAAAGGCCCTAGTAGGGGATTGCTCTGCATTCAGAGTACTCTCAAATTTGAATAATTCAAATACAGAGGTATTGTAAAGTTTATGCTACACCCTGAGCTGCTGCTCTTGTATATAAAATCATTATAGGAGAGAATATATAGGAAAAGAAAACCCTATTGTAGGGTTCTTAATGTAACAGCCAGTATCTCAGGCAAAAGTTATTGTCATCAGCTTGCTGGAAAAGAAGACGCCAAGCGAGCACTTTCTTTTGACTGCGACATCAAATTGTCGTCATTCACTCATTCCAATTAAATCAAACTGGTCGCAGGACCTCAGAGCCGAGTCATGTCATTGTACTTGTTGATGATGGATAAAATGAGCCAGAACAAGCCTCTGAATCATGCATGTCGTGCAACTTTTCCTCAGAGCAATGTGTAGAATATAAGCATAGCCCTGTTTGCCTCCGAGCTAATGGACAGAGAAAGAGAAGCAGATCAAAAGAATGACCAAAGCAGGCACACAGGCACTTAGCCATTTTTAATTATATATGTGCATCCTCTGTAAAAATAATCCCGCTGTGCATTCCCCGTGTGTCAATAAGAGCTGGACACTATTTACGGACGCAGAGATCCATTCCCTCGGTCGGGGGGGGGGGGGGAGGCCACAAACCCTAAACCTAAACCAGAGTAGCTCAGCTGGGAGAGCTGAAAGTACCAGCATCAGGTATTTTCAGCCTTTCTTCCATCTAAACCATAAATAAACCTCGCTCATTCCAGAGTCACAGGGCGCAGGCTGCATGTCACAGCTGTTGGAGTAGCCACGTCTCTTTTGTAAGGCTTTTAGTGTAGGTGGTGTGTTTATCCCACCGGTCACACTGAGGCAGCCACCATGGGGCCTCGGCCCTCCTCGCTGAGTGTTGGCTGGGTTTGCCCACGCTCTCCTCTCCGCTGTGAGCTGTCTGTCTCTTCCAGTGCCCAAGCTGTCAAATATCTTCACAGGAAACACACAGGAGGAGGAGGACGAGGAGGAGGAGGAGGAGGAGGAGGAGGAGGGGTGGGCGCTGAGAGGAGACATCATTTTCACTAAATTACAGAGCAAGTATGACCCTCGCGCTAATTTTTCTCTCTGGCTCTTGGGGAAATGATGAGGTAAGTCTGCCACCTTGACTGCCGGATGATGAGTGTAGACAGAGACAATAAACTTCACCCAGGGTAAAGCCTTGACTTAATCGACATTTCACTCCCCCTGCAGAGCCACTGATAAGAGGATAAAATCTCAAATTGGTCTCCTTGTCTTAGTCGACGGGTGATTGATATTTCCGCATAACAAAAGAAGTTTCTAGCTACTAGGCTCCACGCTCGCCGCCGTCGCCGGGTGAAATGAAAATCAATCCTACGCTCAGAACCACAGTAGGAAATATGAGATCAGTTATCTCAAACAGTTTATCTGTGCTGACTAAATATTTAAATGAATGCAAAGGGTACACCCACCAGGCTCACGGCTTGGGATCAGTGCTGTAACCTGGTCCCACTCACTGTCTACCTAGTCTTTATGCAAATGATTCTTCAGAGTTAGTTTGCTCATTGCAATTCTTTGGTTAGCGCGGCGCAGGTTAAACTTGGGCCTGCATACATATTCCTCCTTCCTTTTATTGCTCTGACTTGTCCTCCTGTCGCTGCTCGTTATTGTCCGTCCAATCGAATTTTAGATGAGGCCATTAAGTGCAAAGCAAATTGCAAAGGTTTTTTTTTTTTTTTTTTCATACTGCTGTGCAAATATTCAGCGGTGCAATTTAACTACGTGCTTTTACTCAAGTACTCTACTTATGTGCATCTCTGACTTCACTGTTTACATTACATGCCACTTCACTACCGCGACAGTATTTTACTGCGTGCTATTGCCTCTTATACTTGAGTAATTGTTATTGTACCAGGATGAGCTAACATTTTCCTTCTATATTTACATTTATCTTCCACTTTCTTTTTGTTTCATTATATTTATGCCTTTGCTTGCTGTAAACTGGGTGGGTGGGCGACGGAGAAGACGGGAACATTAGCAGGGAGACATTAATGCCACGTCATGTGCAATCATTTCATACAGCTGCCTTTTTCCAAGGTGCGACACTCCATCGCCATCGCTTTGTGCTTGTGTGTTGCAGCGAGGACAATATCAAGGCATGTAAGTAGGCTGTTAAGCTTCAACAAGCACCTTTGAGAGCAGCTTCCTACATCTCCCACATAACATTATTATTGGCGGAGCAGCTGTAGATGTCGGCCCCACTCCTTTGCCAGTAAGATGGATTTCCTGCACTTCACTGACAGCAGATATTCCATTATATCAACCAGCAGTCACTGTCTCCTCCCCTGAATTATTGCCAGCCCTGTTACTTACCTCAGCACCAAATTGGCTTAGCCAGTAAATGAAGGATTTGAATAATGCATTCCACCTATCTGCCTCCTTTTCTTCCCCACCCGGACTGCCCAGACTTCATTTAGTGACATTATAATCTTTTCATTTCGTAGCAGTTTGCTCTCGATTTACATGAAGCATTACCAGCCTCTCCGGTGCAAAACAAGTCAAAACTGCCTGATAACCAAAGCAGAGTTCATTTTTATCCTTAATAATTATGTCCTGGAGGTAAATATGAGAATATTTCAGTTAAATGTGCACGGTCCTGACATCACTGCTATGTTCCTAGACTTCTTCTCATGAAAACCTGGTGAGAGGCTGAAGTTTCATGTGTAGTCGTGCACCACCCCATAAATACAAAGATACATTAATCACTATAAAGATGCAGGATCAATCCCCATTTCAGCTTTATGTCGGTTTGTTTTTCTGTCCGGACTTGAGGACAGAATCTTAAGTCGGACTTAATATTTCATTGTGAGATAGTTTAGCTTGTTTCACAGTGAAATATTTATATGTATTGAACTTCTATTCAGTGTGTAAATAATGAGAAACACGTGAGGGGATTCTTAAGTACAAATAAAACATCTGTTGCTGAGTGTATGATATGCTACAGGATTCAGACTCTTTAGTAAGTCATGAAACAAAACAGAAACAGAATAACAGACTGATTTTTAAGGTTTGCTGGTGGAAGTCAAAGCATTCATCTTAAAGCATGTGGAGACTGTTTGGTGACAGATCCATCGCTGTGCTTGCTTCTTTTAAAAAGGACTCATGTTGAACATAATGTGCAGCTACAAGCTAAAAGCTGAAAGCATCAGTTTAACTCCAAGTGCAGCTGAGCCACACGAACACAAAGTGACAACAAGGTTAAATACTGCGATGTAAACAAACTCACTGCCGCCTCGGATTACATTACATGTTACAAACCTGCAGAGTAGATTTCTAGATATTCTCAAATCCCACGAATTCACAGCGTCAATTAATGCCGCAGCACTGTGTCCACATATAGTGTAAATGATAAATGATCACTATTCTATGAGCAGAGGAAGGCCTATCTGTCGGGAATGAAAGCTCAAACCTGGACAACATTAAAGCGTTTGTGCCCTCTAGGTAAATTCAGCTGGGGAGGTTCATTATAAAAGCCCATCAAGCCAACCCCATCTGCTGCACTCTGAAAGGTGCAGAGTCTCAAATAAATAAACAGTAAAGACAATAAAAGAGAGAGAGAGAGATCCTATAGGAAGCTCGTGCATCCTGAGAAATGTTTAGCATGCTGGGATTGAAACAGAATCATTGGCATTTGTCAGAATTCATGTAGCTTCAGCTGCTCGAAAGGAGACTGAGACCTTTGGCTGTGACTCATTCTTCTTTTTTCTGCCAGCTGTTATCTTTAAACCTTTATTTTGTGAATTCAGGGTGGTGTGCGGTGGCAGCACGGGGCTCAAAGGCTACGGTGCCTGTATGGGGTCACGTATCAGGCTCGCCCCGGGGTCCTGAAGATATTAGGGAGCGTGATACCGTGCGTCAGTCATTCTCGGTGCTGCAGCTGCACTGCTGTGACTTCCTGGGCCGTCCACATCCACATCTCACCGCTCCAACGTGACTGCTGCAATGAGACAAGACATTGCAGCATCTGTGCCAAGTCCTCGCACGACCACTTGCTCCCTCTCCGAGAAGAGCATCTGCAGCCTGGCTGCCGCTTCCCAACTTGCTCGGGTCATCCCCCAGACTACGTCATTACAGAGGACATCAGGCTGCACTCTCCATAAATTAAATCTGGGACTGCATTCACACAGGGACAGACAATGAAGGTTTAACCCTTGAGGCACAGATCAGCCTCATCTTAGCGGGGAAGTGCAGTCTTTTCTTCTGTTTACTGTATGATTTCAGCTTCCTTCTCTCCTCTATCAACCTTTCCACGGCACCCACGACCCACCGGTGTGTTTCTCTCTTTGCTTAATTAGTATTTCATGTGTGAAGCAAAGCAAAGGGACTGCTGGGTATCCACAAATACACAGATACCTGCATTTAAACATGTTAATAAGCCCCCTCCTGTATCGCACTCTTCATGGGTGGCAATTTGTATTCTGCAGGTTCTTGTGTTCAATAATTTATCATTGATATGTATTGATTTACTATCACAGGGACCAACTCCTGACCTCTTCGGTGAAGTATGGTGCACTTCAATAGCTGCCCTGCCTCCTCGCTTTCTCTGCCCCCCCACCAACATTTAGCCCTGAAATGTACAGAGCACTGCCATCACAGTGGGGCCGTTTCTTACTGGTCTAAAGGGGCTCTGGACTGGTTCCCACTCTCATCAGCCGGCAGTCCTCTGAATCCAGAAGGATGCACAAGTATAACAAAGCATGTGTGTGAATATGACTAAACTATTGTGGTTAGATTAAACAGGAAGAGCAAACACAGTCCAGCTCCCTCACATCTTAGAGACTCCACATAGTACTGAATGGACACATTAAGCCCTTCCTCTGGTTATTAAGGGGCCCCCTGCTGGACCTTTGCGTGGGGAAAATATTATCTCCTTTCATGCAACACCAAATTAAGCATACCCCCAACCAGACTGTGAAATTGAGCAATTCAAACCCATCTCCAGCGCGGTGGTGCAGCCCACACTGGGAGGAAGAAGGGAGGTGAAGTTTGCCCTCAGATTGGCTGCTGGAGCTGAAAGCTGGCGTGACGTGGCGCAGACCTTCCTCTCCGTGGCCGGGCTCAACTTGAAACTGTCCAGTTGGTGGGTTTTGTTTTTTTTGTTTGGAACAGCACACCGGCTATCATGCGGTTTGAGTCCAGCCCGAGGAGCTGCCACAACCCTCCCGGCATCCGTGATCAACCCGCCACCATTTATAGCCTCGCGCTGACAAACAATCTTATTATGAGATTTAAACTTTGCCTCGGCTAGACTGGAGGATCAACACGCGCTCCTCTCGCACTCATTCCCCGCAGTTTCCCACCTGACGGAGAGCCTACCGACCACCTACCGACCACCCACCGACCGACCGCCCGCCTCCTTCTGGCCGTGTGAGCTGTCGGTGTGACAGAAGCCCCAGCAGGGCTCCGGGTGTCTTCGGCAGGCGGAGAGGAGCTCAGCCTGAACTCAATCACTCCGCGCTAAATGGATCTTTGAGACTCTCCCTTGACGCAGTCAGCCGCTGCTGCGTGCGTCTTCACCCCGAACAGACACCTGGATTCTGCTTTTCTCTTCTTCTTCTTCTTCTTCACTGTCCACCAGAGACCCGCCGCCTCTGTCAGCATGTCTCGTGTCCGGGGTGAGATACTGTGAAGCACCGGGAAGAGAGGCTTCAGCTCCGCGAGCGGCCAGCAGGTAAGCCGCTGTGTGTGTCTCCTCCATGTCTCCTACATGTCCCCTCCATGTCTCCTACATGTCCCCTCCATGTCTCCTCCATGTCCCCTCCATGTCCCCTCCATGTCTCCTACATGTCCCCTCCATGTCTCCTCCATGTCCCCTCCATGTCTCCTCCATGTCCCCTCCATGTCCCCTCCATGTCTCCTCCATGTCTCCTCCATGTCTCCTCCATGTCCCCTCCATGTCTCCTCCATGTCTCCTCCATGTCCCCTCCATGTCCCCTCCATGTCTCCTCCATGTCTCCTCCATGTCTCCTCCATGTCCCCTCCATGTCCCCTCCATGTCCCCTCCATGTCTCCTCCATGTCTCCTCCATGTCCCCTCCATGTCTCCTCCATGTCTCCTCCATGTCCCCTCCATGTCCCCTCCATGTCTCCTCCATGTCCCCTCCATGTCCCCTCCATGTCCCCTCCATGTCTCAGAGTTAGCAGCTCTTTAAAGAACACTGAGGGACCAGGAAAGTGTTGGGCTGTTGTGTGCAAACAAGAAAAAACACCGACTCTCTTCTGTTGATCAGCGCGCAGCTCAACTTGTGCACCACCACCTCCTCCACCTCCTCCACCTCCACCCCGAAGTCTGCGCACATTTGCGGTCGTTTCTGCGGGCTGTTTGCGGGCTGCAGGACGCGGGGTCACTTTTTCACCTCAGCTGGGATTCGTGCATGTTGCAAATAGTCTTTTAAGTTGTATTTGTCCTGACTTGTATCAACCCGAGAGCTCATTTCGCCGAACAGTGGTGCGTTTTGTGGCACATTTGCCGTGTTAACCCCCCCAGCCACGGTCCCACAGCCCCGGTCACAGTAGTGGTAGTAGCCTCTAACACCGCCCGCTGGAGATGTGGCTTCAGCACCACGGACAGCTCCTCATTTTACCTTCAGATCAACTTTATTTGCAGGGATCCAGCCAAAGAAACAGACATCTGAGTGAGATGTGAAGGGCAGCTTTTACTTTGTCTGACTGTTATTGAAGGAATACATAAAAAACACCTTCCTGGTCTTTACAGCACCACAAAGACCTGCAGCACTCTGACCATTTCAAGCACAGATGATAAACAGGGAGCGCCTCCATGGCCTGAACCTATTATGCTGTCATTACACAACACTTGTACTTACAGTACAGTGGCCCTGTGCAGTCTCACTCAGATTAGCTGAGGATTTTGCTGCGTCTGTGCCATCTGTCTGGGAAATGCATACCATGTACAGCACGCCGGACGTGTTGATTTATCTGAAGGCAAGGCTGCATTTCTGGATTGATTTGTTTAATCTAGTCAGCATAGGCCTGCTTTCCTTTAGCCAGCTCTTCTGAGGTCTTTCACACAAAGTGCCCTGCCAGAGGAGGTGGTAGTGAGGGCGTCTGTGGTCAAAAGCATCGGGGTTCAATAATGCTGGAACAATGACGAGGGTTGATCTAACCTGCCTCACTGCGATCACACTCTATAGGAAGAGGCAGCCGCACTGTGGACGTAGGAGTAGGACTGCTGTATCATCTCTGCTCTGGCTAAATCATGTCTTACTGCTCTGGTGACGTTTAAAAGCAGGAACACACTGAAGACACAAAGCTTGAACAACCTGTTTTACGCCACTGAACTGCAGTCGTTGTATTAATTGTCGGTGGCTGGAAGATCAGCTCCAGCTTAGCCTTTACCACCAGTGTGAATCACCGTCTTACTTCCTCCAACTTTTAATGTCTGGAGTTATGAGTTATGTTTCAAAACATCCTGGTTTTGCTGCTGCTGCTAAAGCTGTGTCTCGCATTAGCCTTCACATCTCCCTCTTCCTGTCCCCGTCTCCCTTATCTTGATTATGCAGCTGGATGATTGAGTCAGCTATTTTGTATGCAAGTTGCCTTAGCTTGGTTCTTTGTGGAAGAGAAAGAGAGGGAGGGAGAGAGAGAGGGAGGGAGAGAGATCGTGCCGGGGATACTGAGAGAGAATTACAGCTTCTCATGACGGTGAGGAGTGGAAAAGACGAGGCTGCCCTGTTCGATAAATTGCTGTTTGAGAGAGACAGATATCCTGGGGGGGACAGCGGTTTTGGAAATGTGACCAACCTTTCTAAATGGAAATGGCAGCGCACATTACAGTTTTCCATGCCTCTGTGCTGTGGAGGACTTGAACTGAACAAGTTAGTCTGATATAAACCAATTCCTCTGAATTGGGAACGATTTTAGAGGAAAGTCAATTTGCACAGTGAGCGTATACCAATATGTACGTTATAGCTCTGTGGAGAGGAGCGTACAAAAGGGCAGCTGACCAAATCCCTATTTTCAGTTTTATGAGCATTGAAACATCAAATCTGAGCACATCCTGCTGGGAACTGTAGCCTCCCCACAGTCTTGTTGGGGTCTCTCACCAGATGTCATTCGCCTTTATTTCTCCCCATGTTTGCTGCTGCTTGTGAAGGGGACAAACACAGCCACCTTTTCATCCATCCTGTCAGTATGAAGCAGTGATGTTGGTGTTTTTACATTTTCCTGCTGCCTCCCATTGTGATGATAAAGATGCCGTTTACCCGTCACGGAAAGCATCAGACGTGAAATGTAAATATGTCATGTGAAAGGTTAGCGAGGCTTGGCCGTCTGCACGGCTCTGCAGCATGGCTCTGGTTCTATAGTTAACAATGTGTAAAGTGTAATCAACGGGACCAGTCAGGGTTTGCAGACAGAGCTGTGAAACATATGGTACAACAGCATGGCATATTTCACTTCCACCGCTCTGCACAACCGTATCATTCAAACAGTAACTTTGTGAGCCATTTTACAAGAGCTGTTGCACCACCTCAGTCTCAAGTGTCCCACGTGATTCTCAGCTGGTTTACGGAAGCTCTTTTTGCTCAGTAGTGAAGAACAGGAACGATACAAATGTAAATTCTTCCTCAGTGAGTGAAGAATGTCTGGATGCACCAGATACAGTTACGTTTGGACAGTCAACATCCCATAAACAGTAGATTAGTTATACAATATTATTCATTATAGTTTTAATTCTTACAACCTTAATGGAACCAAATCCCATTTGTCGCACGTCTTTTTCCAGCAATAGCTAATGTATTCACATTCTGTAATTACCTTTCTATGTGTTCGCTGTCACTGTTGGTGGCGGAGTCCGCCATTCCTGCACTGGGTCAAACTGTTTGTCAAGAAAACAGATGCACCAGTTATGTTTCTGTTCGGTGTCGTACTCTGCACACATTGTAAAGCCCCCCTGAGGCAAACTGTGATTTGTGATCTTGGACTATATGAATTAAAATCAGCTTGACTAGAAAACTAGCTGCTCACTGAGCCTTTGCTGTAGTATTTACCTGTAGTACTTACTGTTACCACTAGTGACCGCTAGCGTCACCGAATCAACCAGGACGGGAATCTAAACCAATAACATTTCACCAGACTGATACTACAGTTTAATAAGACAGAAGTTTTGTAAAATGTCGGCCTTCATTGGTTTGTTTGCTACCCAGAGCTATCAGCAGCTCATTATCTCGACTTTGAAAACATATGGCATTGAATACTTTAGAACTGTAGAAACATATTTTGCTGTAAACCTTTATTAAGCTTTTCAGATTCAGTTTTTGAAGAGGCCGGAGTTGTTTGGAGTGAAGGACCATCAATGACACTGTCAGAGTTGCGCCTCAGGACGACAGACGTGAAAAGGAAATGTTATTGACAGTAACTTAACATTCAGGAAAGGAAGGCCATTGGGACTTTCCAGTGTCTAATAAAGGCTGTGACTAGCCGATAAGGCCGACAATACGAACGCCGCTGTCCTGTGAATGCAGCAGCCGGGGGCACAGTTATTTAGCCAGGGCAAAACAACGATGCACCTTTGCTGAGATGATATCTCCTAGAAAGCACGCAATAAGCTATTAGCAAACTTCACCTTGAATCAGCAGCTCATGTGTGAGTAACTGCACTTTGTGCTCACAGAGCTGTGGCCTCATCTCAGGAAATAATGTATTTGAGTGTACTTGGGGGAGTTTATTGAAAGTGGCAGCGATGGCCCTTTGGATTCCCGGCGCCTTTCAAGAAAAAAACTAAAATGGTAGGTGTAACCATTATCCTTAGGTACTTTCATTTCTCCTGCTAACCAGCATGTTATGTGCCAATTACAGTAAAGGAGAAAATGACATGATGTGACATTTATGGTGAAATTTACATACTCTACAACTGATCAGCCCACAGAGCCGAGGAGTGCATATGTACATGAGAAGAAAGCTGCAGACAGGCGAGCTGGAATGAGCGACTGTGCCATTGACAGATTGTGGGGATCAAGCCGGAGATGTAGGGATTCACTCGAGGGTGTGAATCAGTCATAATTAATTTAGGAGTGCACAAAAATTAATCCACCCAAGAGTGCCAGAAACATTTCTGTGTAGTTTCCCCAGCCACCTGCTGGCTGCCTTATGATAGATGAAACCCTTTAGTAAACAAGCATCACGAAATGGCAGAATGAGGCGTATTGAACGTTGCTCTGTCTCTTCCTTGCCATCTTCTTAGCAATGTAATTAGATGCTGGGATGCAAAACACAGTTGCACAGTGTATCTGCAGGCACCTGCTCTGCCTGATGAGCATCCTGCACACGAGAGCCCGACAAAGCTGCCGGCACTTAAAGGTTCCTTCCGCGATCAGGATCTTCATCCCTGATCACCTTGGCTGAATTCATGGTAGATATCAGATCGTGTGCGTGACGGTGGACGTAGCAGGGCGCGCTGTGCCTTATGGTGTGTGGGTCACCTTTTCATTATAGCAGCAGGAGAGCAGGGGCGACGTCTAACATTAAAACTCATACCAAAGTAGAGTTTGATAGAGCGGCCTCACAATATGCAGGGCTGCTGGAGCTCTGAGGCGGGAAGGCAACATATTTCCTCTGTGCATTGTACACTGTACACAGCACAGGCCAATACACTGTAAACACACACACACACACACACACACACACACACACACACACGAAGCAGTGGCACCAAAGTAGCTCTCATCTTCTTTTCTTCTTTGTCTTATGAAATTTAACTCTTTCATCAGTCATATCAGCTCCAAAAGTCAAATAGTCCATCACGTTAACATGCACATTAAGATGAGCCAGGCTATTATCAATATCTGTATCAGCTTAAGTTGTTAGGGTTAACCCTAACCCTAACCCTGCAAACAAAATAATAATAATAATAATAATAATAATACTATTTTAATCATGTCCCCACAATGATCAAATAGTAAAATATGACTCACATTTGAATCTGATGAAACAGAACAAACACAGAAGTCAGTAGGTGTAATAATGTGATTTTCTGCACATGTTGAATAATGTATTTGTTTTCATTTACACCGTTCTTTCACATATAATTCACACTAATTCATGCTACAGGCCTCATGGTTCATGGTATAAAGTTAGAATAATAAATCAGCTGCCACGTCGGCCTGTGGACTTTAGATAAAACTTCAGTTAGCAAACAGAGTCCCCCACTGTGAGCCGTCAGTCACAAAGAGGGCTAATAGCACTTATAAAGACCATATTTAGCATGTTAATTATTGAAGGTATTTATGTGGGTTATGTGTGGTAATTATGTCTATTATTCATTTTCTATGGTACAAATCATGCCAGCAAAGGGTCAAAACAGAGCGTGAGTGTGCTGGAGGGCTTCACCGTCTGGTGATGAAGATGATGAACCAATAACTGGATATTAGAATTATACACCGTTTAGTCCAGACTACAACGGCTCTTCATCGATCATATCTCTCTCTTTCTTTCTTTCTTTTTATGCCACTTGAGGCTTGATTGAGTTTTTTTTTTGGTGCTCACCAGAGTTTGAATGTCACCGATCGTACCTGCTTCATCAAAACTACCAGATAATCTGACGGCTCGGTGTGAGCGTGGCGTCTGATGGGAAGGAACAAAGACGACAATGTGCCCTGATGATGTATTTATTCATTGAAAGGATGAAGCTGATCTTGAGAAGAAATGCTGTGTAGATTAGTAACATGCGGAGCACCACTATTTATCATTTTAATGACTGACAGCCTCTTTTAGGAGGTCCTGGTACTCTATCTCTGAGAGGACACACACACACACACATGCGTCTACATGTACTTGTGAAGCACAAACACAAACATACTCACTCACTCGCTCCTCTTTCTCTCTCTGAAAGGACACCAATCACATTAATTGGTTCCTTGGGGAAATATAAAACCCAAGGAGTAGGTCTGCAGTCCAAGTCCAAGGCACTCAAAGTCCAGCAAATAAGAGAATATATTTAAGACTGTGAGCTGTCAGTCTATCAAATTAAAGCCATTTCACACAGAGTTTGTAACTTGCATTTCGCTGCGAGCTGCACATCTTTTGTTTAGATAATTATATCAGATTTCAACGCGGTTACACATAGTGTTGGAAGATGTAGCTGATTAGATCCCTGACTGGTAATGCAGCATGATTAGGCAGTTTGCAGTTTCCTACCAATTATGAAATTTAACCCAACAGCTTTTAAAGAAGACAGATGCTGCGTGAATGAAAGCTGCTCCCACGTGCCGCACTAAGAGGCGAAGCGCTTTTCATCAAACGGTGAGAGAATTCTTTGAGGTCAATAGGTGCCAAAAGTCACATCAAGATAATCAATACGCGGCCCCCACCCCCTCCCTATGAATGTTAAGTAACTCCACCCTGTGCTTGTAAACAGCTGATACACTAATGATGCACTGAGGAAATTAACCTGCTCAATGACTTCTGCAAACATCTGCAGATATGAAGCACTGAATGTGGTTTTCCTTCAGCGTCCCTCCGTCTATCTGCACGTCTCCACATGCTATTTTCTTTGTTTTCAAGATTTTCATTCATAGTTCATCCTTGCATGCACAATATGACCATTCAGACTGATCTGCCTGCTGTCCTTCAGTCATTCATTCCTCTCTGAATGCACAGAAATCACCCCTGGAGCCTTCTAATCCAGTTAGTAAAGGTAACTCATCTCTCAAAGTCAGATTTCACCTGAAGTCATGAGAGCACAGATGAGACAGGAGGGTGGGGGGTGTGGGGGGTGTTTTACCTCTTCTTCCTGCTTGTAAACAGTCACCATAGCTTCCAGGTATGTGTCCCATTTCTGTCTTTGTCTCCAGAATGAATCGCTCGGCCAACAGCTGAGGTTGTTTGTGATTATGTTAGAGGGACCTCCTGTCAATCACACTCCGTTCAAGCCCACAACAATAAAGCGACTTCTTGGTTTGATTGACGAGACGATTTGTGCCGTCGTCTGAGAGACGGGCCGACGGATTTGGTTTGGTTTTTACACAATTACAGCTTAAAATTGGACCGTGTTTCTTTAGAAGCTAACTTATAACGGTTGGAGTTTGGAAACTTATGAACGGGGGGGGGGGGCGAAGAAAGACACCGATTCAATTGGCTGAGCACATTTGGGAAATAAGTGAAAATGTGTTAAGACTTCTACATTTTGTCTTTACCTGTGTTACGTTCCGTCTCTTTGTGGACATTTTGTGCCTCTTTGTGGGTGTTTTCTGCCATTTTGCAGTTATTTCGTGTGTCTTTGCGGTGGTCGTGGTTCGTGGTCGTTTTATCAAACGTCTTTGTTAATAATCACTTCAGGAGATACCACACCTCTGGTATATTCCAACTATTTACGCTGAAAAGAGAAAACAGCAAGCGTGTCATAATGTGATCAAACCCCTGGAAACCTGTAAAAAGGGAAAAGTCTGCAGGAGTTTGTGAACCACAGTTACGTCAGAGTCTTATTGTCCAGTCCAGTCACAGCGCTCCGAAACAAACATCTCTATCGGCGTACAATCATCTGAAGTGAAAGCCAAGAAGGCGCGGAGCAATCAGATGATCAGTGGAGGACTCATCTACACTTTGATGTTGTGTGAAGGTCATCCCTTAATCTTCCTTCTCACCACAGCAGACCACATGGTCGTACAAACGCCGGATGGGTGATTTGTGTGAGCCGATTGCGTCCGACTCTCTGGGCTAACTCTATAGAAACCATACAGGGGACATACTGCAATCGTCCTGAGTGCTTGATGGCTGATGGACACCCCCCCCCCAGATAACAAGGTTACCTTGATCACCGTCACCAAGTGTTCCTCTGACCATGGAAGTGCACAGACCTCTGACTGCCTTTAGCACTTGCTAAGACTTTTAACACTGATTGAATGAGTATCATCACCTCTTACTTTTCCTAGAAAGCAACAGGTGAAGGAAGCTTTCATGTTAATCTGGAGATGGTTTGAGGAAAATAGAGAAAAAAAACTTCTTGCTACTTTCTAAACTCAGCATAGATACACAGTGAAGCACTTTTTAGTCCACAGCATTTACTTCATAAATTAAAGAATAACTAATAAAATCTGAAGCATTGTTATAAATCAAAGTGCCCAAAAGCAAAGAGAGCAGTTAAAATTAGCTTCACCTCCTCCAGCTACAGGATTAAAAGGCTGCTGACACATCAGTTATAGTAAAGCAATAATATTTCCTATGACAGAAAAACACTTAGGTGCCATTTTTTGGCGTCGTGACTACTTTTACTTCAGATGAGCTACGTACACTTTGCTCATCATACTTCAGCAGCGTTGATGCAGTATTTCTATTGCTATATTTACGTCCTTTGTATATTTTCCCTTATTGCATGTTTCTTCAATTGTCATTCACAGTAAAGTAAAATGCCACACGAGCGACTGCGGGTGATCATTTCCACTTCCTGCAACAACAGCCTCTCGACTGTGCAGCTGTTGTAACAGAAGGCTTTTATCTCACAACAATCCCAGCATCTGTTTTACTATTGAAGTCTGCCTGAAACATGGCAGCAGAACAAAACCGAAATCCCCCACTTCTTTATTTTCAGGACTGTTAACGGTTCTGCTGTTGTGGGACAATTAACCAGCTAACCAGCCATCAGTGTCTCCTGAGCCGAGCCTCTAGCATCACGCGGTGCACGTAGATGGCTGCTTTGGAGACGAGCTGAGAGGGGCATATTGTAAATGATGGGGCGACTGACTCATCAATAATGTCCTCAGCCATATGTCCAGCTCTTACAACCTGTGGACGACCTTGTTTGTTGTGCTGTGGGGATCAAAGGTCACTCTGCTGTGGAAATAATTAAGTACAACGTCTTTTGATAGCTGTTGACTTACAGAGCGCGTGCAAGCTGCCAGAACGCATCTCTACGTCCCAACTTAAAAGCCTTTAAGCACTTCTGTCAAGATGGAGTTTAGCTTTTAAGTTTTGGCAAGAGACTTTGCTTACCTAAGCACATGTGTCTCGTCACGATTAAAGAGAGCAACATGTTTCAAAGTGTGCGTGCGGCTATTCACAGGCCGAATAGAGATTTTAATCAGAAATACTGACTAAATCTACAGATTGTCACTGAGAAAAGGAAGATAGGACATAGTTACCATAGAAACTGCTCCCAAACTTGGAGCAAACATACTAGCATCTACTTATAAAAATGTGCCAGTATTCACACCATTAGTAGGCCACAGTGTACCATAACACTCACATCGGAGAGCGTCGCTGCATACTTGACTTACTGTTCATTGACACTATCCGAGGCTTTAATATGATGCAGATTATTCAAAGAGCCCGATTTCTACACAGTCATCTAAATGAAGTCTTGAAAAGGCTTTGGTGTACGTGCTTTCCACAATGACTTGCATAAGGGACCTTGAAACAACTAACGTGATAAATTAATTAAGACTCAGAGTGTTTGTAAAGAATCCCACCGAGTCGCTTGTGTTTCTATCTTTGTGTCTGATTAAACACTGCAGTTGTTTGAAAAATAAGTGTCCTCAACACAGAAGATTGATTGCAGAGCAACAAAGCGAGGCAGAACACTGGACTCTGAAAGCAATAACTGAACCGAGCCACATCAACCGGAAAAAAATCACTATATTTGGTGTGCCCTGAGCAGCGCAGTCAGTGCCGTGCCGTGCCAAGGTTTTAGAGTGCCGTTACCAGATACTACAGATCATGATTCAGATCGGATGCGAGACCTTTCTTGGCAGCTTTTTTGCTGCCTACAGCAGCGAATCAGAAAAATATCAATATTTACCTGGATAACTGCCACGCTGAAAGCTGATGTTTCTGAACAACAGCCAGATGAATAACGTCTTGTGAATATAACTTATTTCTCCCACCAGCTGATGAAATCAGAGACAAATGTCTCGGTAGCACGAGCACTTTCGCTAACATACTTTCTTAATGATTATTATCCAGGCCGACAGCTGGCAAGAAAAATGGCCCATCCCCAGCTGCAGAGCATTAATCTGACGCTCCACCTGTTGTCTCTTCGCTCGCGCCCTCCATTGCTCATTAAACAGAGATGCCTCTCAGGCCGAATCAGCTCATCCCGGTGATCACCCACTGTGAGACCAGAGCGCAGAGAGAGAAGGGATCTGGGGTGCCAGATTGTCAGGCCTGTGAGGTGTTATTCCTCAAATAAATATGAAGATTATGTGTAAAGCATGTGTGCCAATTATGCTTTCCCACTTCTTCAGTAAGGCCATTTGAAATGTGCGTGAAGCTATGTGCAGCGAATAAAATGCAGAGTTGGTGAATCCGTGCAGGATGAAATTAAAAAAACAGGAACCGTGGGAAAAGCTTCGGCTCTTTCAGTGGCTCCTGGTCTGTACAAAGCAGGATTGTGTTGAAGACTCAACAATCAAACGCACTTGGACAATAAGTATTTTGTACACGAGGGCAGACATAACACCCATTCTTTTAGCTCCCGTGCTGCGCTTCTGCATCAAGGTGCAGCGCCTCGATAAAAGAAAACATTAACTCATTTGATCCCCCAGGTTGTTGTGCAGAAGCAGGTCTATGTCAGTCAGTCTTGTTCGTGGATCAAGTGCTGCATGTCTCCCAAGAAGGAAGTGGGTAGTCTGGGTAGTCCTCCTGGCTGAGCCTGTAAAACCTTTTACTGAGAACTACAACACTGAATATTCAGGGGGTTTTAACACACACACACACACACACACACACACACACACACACACACACACACACACACACACACACGCGCTTATTTCATATTCAGACCCGTGTCACGTTTTTCTGCCACCGTGGCTCACAGTGCTCTGGTTTACGTGTCTGGATGGACGGACGGACGGACGGACAGACAGACAGACAGACAGACAGACAGACAGACAGACAGACAGACAGACAGACAGACAGACAGACAGACAGACAGACAGACAGACAGACAGACAGACAGACAGACAGACAGACAGATAGATAGACAGATAGACAAATAGACAGACAGACAGATGGATAGATAGATGTTAGGATTTCAAATTAAAAGCAGTCAGAGGGCCTGACTCCACTGCACAGATGAATAAATAGTCAGATTATGATGAGATACTCAGTCTGAGTAACACCAGGCTGAAAAACTGTCTGCCACTGACATCGTCTGGCTGAATGCTTCATGTCAGTTGGACTTCTGGAGTTTGACCTCTGACCTCCACCGGTTCACCGTCGGCATGCTCAAAACTCTGTTTTAACTGTGATCACACCATGAGTGCACTTCATCACCGGGAATCAGCAAAAACAAGAATTTAAGACCTGTCTTTCTCTCTGTAAAGGTTTTCTCCACAGGTCTCTCTCAACACAATTATGGGATGTAAAATCCAGTAATACTGGAGCAGGGCGTTGGCACCAATCTGAGGCTCAGTAACTTATTAATTGTAGAAGTGCTGTAAATGGATTTGTGTTTCCCCAACATGGGTTAGCTCAACGCAGAGCAGCAGCACAGCAGACAAGGATGAGGAGGCCGTCATGCTTGAACTCATTTTTCATTCACTATTACAGTATGGAATTAGTAAAGAACAATATTAATGTGCAGAAAAAAGAAATAACAGATCAAAGCTTAATATGCAGAACATAGAGTATGGCTTCATTTTTAGGATGAGGTATCAAAGTGTGGGTGCTCTCCATAACCAGTCTGAATTTAGACTCTTCCCAACAACTTTAGGCCAAATACGGGTGCCAAGAAGGGTCACATTCACAACCTGCTGCCAGAACTGCTGGCAAACTGCTCATGAGCCTGAAAGGAAAAGAAAAGAAACACTGAAGCATGTTTGCTTCTGCTTGAGATCTGTTTAAATACAAATAACTCCTATTATACCATCAAAATATGAAACACCGAAATAATGAGGCTCAATAAATGGACTAAAATCATAGAAACAGAGCAACAGCTTCACTTCTTCTCTAATGCACATCAGGGTTCAAATCTAAATTATGTGACGGGCCTGTTTACAGTACTGAGGTATAGTGGAACGTAAGGAATCGTTCCCCTGCTCAGACCACACTCGTTTTTTAACTCGACACACCTCAAATGTTTACATCCTGCACCGCAGTGACAAAAACCATGTCCACAGACAGGCAGACACATAAAACACACACTCAGACTCACCAGGTGAAAAATACCAGAAAGTACAGCCGCAGCTATGTAGCAGTGCAGGAAGATAATCAGGAAGAGCACAGTGTCTTCCTCTTCTTTCCTTGGCTTTGAAGCTGAACTTGAGCTTTTGCCACTGATTTGATGCAGGAAGAGAAGGAACCTTATGACCTGGGGGGGCAGGTGTCCTCCCTCCAGGGAACGCCTCGATATGGGAACAGACTACAAGTAGATGGACTCAGATATAAGATGACTTTCTAGAAACAGACATGCAGCACAGTGTTTAAGGGAAGTGCTGTGCAGGTAATAGTTTTCCAGTATGATGTTCTATAGTGTGAATAGAAGCACTGCAAATATAACTCAGTATACCATTAAAGCAGAAGAGCATTCAGGCCCTTCAGTTCCTCCTCTGAGTGCTGGATGAACAGCACAAGCCTGAGCAGTGAATATTCCTACAGTATATACTGTAGCCGGTGTTTTATTTGAGGACAGGGCCTCCCTTGAGGGCCGGAGTGCCTATTAGGCCTGCGGGTGTGCCCATCCGCCGCAGGCACAGTCCCTCTGTCAATTGCTCTGCGTTGAGCCTCCAGTCCCTCCTCCAGGGAAGTTTTCAAAGAGGTACATCTGTTCTGTCACAGTTATGCCAGTTACAACACAATGGTAAACTTGTTCTGCGTGTGTTTGTTCTCTTTGCAAATTATCCAAAGCGTTTTCAGAACTGACAGGATTTTACACACGAATCTGAACCACGACTGTGATGATTCATTTGATTGTAACAGCGCGATATATACAAATTCAAAATGACATGCAAGGCTCCATTAATCAATAATAAATTCAACTTTCCACATTAATTATGCATTTTAGAAAATGGAATAATTCACTTAAGTTAAGCGGATAAACATTTTCTTGGAGGCGTGTGTGGGACGAGGTCCACTCTGGTATGATTACATGAATCACAGCATAAAAGGGGCTGAAATTTCAATTAATTTTTCCTTGACAGTCTTGTACGATACGAGTCTGATGAAACAGTGTAATCCATCTTGACCAGCGTATAAATCCACATCAGACAAAGTGTCCGTGAGGAAAAGTGCACACTGTGGTGAACGCTGGTCTCTGCACTCTGTTATTAGAGGTTCAGGCTTGACTAACTGTATCCTTTTCTGTCTCATCTCATTTGCACAGCTAAATGCTTATGCACAGCACTGTGTGCCAGTGTCACTGTACTTTTAATTAAAAATCTTAGGCCTTTCACTTTCTATTACTCTTTCTGATTTCCACTACTGCTGTTTGGCTGATCTGATTACAAAGATGTACGGTGTAAATGACTGGACAGCGGAGACATGGAGCACTGCCTGCAGCTACAAAACACAAACACGCACTGCACTCGCAACAACTAGAAAAGAATCTTTCCAACGCCGCATAAATACAGTAACAATTTGTCTCCAAGACCTCCAGGTAGTGTGTGCATGTGATACTCATGGGGCTCATGCTACAGAGCACATACACTTCAAAGCATACTTATCTTTTCCACATTAATTGCCACGCTGTGTGCGACGCCTGCTTGATGGAGATGAGAATAAAAAAAAAAATGTGTCATGAGGCATGAATCTTTTATGTGGACAGCATTCAAAGTGATGACACTGTGCAGCTTCCATCATACAAAGTGCACCGAACATAGCCTGAAGTATGTAATTCACCAGGAGCTGGCGCGTATATAAAAGCTTTTAAACTTTTTGTGTCTAAAACACCAGTGAGTGAAAGCCGATGGATTGGAGTTGAGCTCTGCAGGCGGTCTTGGCTCGTCCGCACAGCTCGGACTGCAGCCAGAGTTCGGTCTGAGGTGGAGGCTCAAAAGTTTGAAGGCACCTCCCACGGGAGAGGGAGGTTTGAACTTTGGCTTCCATCCTATGTCATCGATTAAAAGTTGAGTTTCCTGTGAAAACTGACTCCATGATAAGAAGAGACTTTGTCCACTTGTCCCATCTTGCATTTTTTGTCCCAGAAAAATTCTTGATGCACCAAACGGCCGCAAACAGGCTTCATGAATATCTTCAGCAGCAGGACCATCATTTGTGAGGAGTTCGCCTGTCTGGGTCACATTCTTCTGACAGAAATGTGATCTTAACGCCCCGTAGAGAAAAAAAAACATGTAATAAAGAATTTCAGATGAGGCAGTTAAAAGCATCATTAATCCCTGTTAAAGGAATTTTAATGAGATGAAGTATTTTTGCTAAACTATCAAACACACTGGTACAAAGCACAACATTCACTATCAAACCATTCATCTGCTTAAAGATTGCAGCTGACAACCTCTGCAATGCATTTCTTTTATTATTGTTACCATTTTCATGTCGGTGTATTACTCTTTAGCTTCATCCTCCCTTCACGATCGCTGCATTATGAACAGTTGAAACTAATTCTAATCACACATCTTTCACGATAAAGCGCCGCTCTCTCTCTCCGTCTCTCTTCCACGTACGTTTCTATATGAAGCTGGTTGTCTGGGCGTGCTGGAGCCTGAGCTGGCTTGCCATTGTTCATTTGCATTTATATGCATCACAAGCCATGCGCGCCCGGGCCACATGGGGCCCTCCTGGTGAGCCAGTGGTGGAAGACGTGTACCGTGTAATACCATGTCGACTGAGGCCCTTGTTGCACGTCAAGCGCCCATGTTGTCACTTTCTACTGTGAACTGTCAGGAAAATAGCAAAATACCACTAACTAATATAAAATAATGTTTTGTTTTTCTAATATTAATCATTCTAATACAAACAGGAGGTTCAGCCTGTAATGTAACAGTGCATACGAACACTCACAACAGATTGAGCGATTTTTGTTGCTGCTGCTGCTGCATTGAACCTCTCTGGAGCATAAAGACTAAAATTAAAGCCCAACAACATATGGGAAAACAATCCAAGTGTTTCTCCTGCAAAGTAGATGTTGATGTTTTCTCTTGGTGAACAGGAAAACCTTATTTTGCAGTGTTTATTTTTTCATGAGTTATGGAATTTACCCTGAAAGTGAAATCCAGCACATGCAGAATATTCAATGCAGAGCTCACAGTCCCACCTCAGCTGTTTCCTGACTGTGCACGCATGGATCGCACTCAAAACTATGTAGTCTTTGTAATAGTGCTCGCTGCCAAGATTTCTATGGATTTACATTCACTCAACAAGTTCACATTCACACGATTCCCTTTATTTGACGCTTTCCATTCAGCATTCAGGGATTTTTGTGAACTGCCAGCCATTTTGGTTTTAGCAATAGTCAAGTATGAGAAAACAGGCTCTTGTGGAATTACATAACAAGTCCTCTCACAAAACTGGAGAGATGCCAATGGCAGCTTTCAGGGACCAGCTAGACGGGCTTCTCTTCTCTTTTCTTTTTAATGTGCTCTGCATACACAACCGGGAGCCCTCACGCTTCCCCCGGTAGCCCACATACAGTCGGACTTCACCCCAGAACACCAGCCTGGGCTTGAAATGGTCGAACTCACCTTCTATTGCTTTTATTGACCCAGACAGTTGAAAAGCACAGAGTGAGAGACTTGGAGGGGGAACAGAGGTCTCAGATCCTCTACTGGAGCTGCTTGGTCAATAGATACTCTGACAAAATGTCTGTGTTGTACTGCTGAGCAGGACGGAGCCTGTATGGCTGAAATCTACATCACAAAATGTATTTTGTTTTTCTTGATAACTGCAGTTAATATCACATACAAACTCACCAAACTAAAGAACAATGTGATTGATGCTGCATCACAAAACATGTGAAACATTGAAAGAATTATTTTATTTGCATCACAAATCTTCTTCTCAGTCATAACTCATGTCTGAGAGTGCAACATAAAATCTGAGGATATTATTGTTTCTAAATGTCCATGAATCTGCTTAAACCTAATAGAAAAACCCTCCTTATTCCTCCTTCAGTCATCTCCAGTACTCTTCTCTGTCCACGTTACATTGCAAACATGACCTGCTAATTCAGCGTGCTTTTAATTGTGCCAGTTTCATGATATTATACTTCCTATTTACATTTCCCAAAGCATTCTGGGAACTGCAGTTCCACAAGTACAACATAAGACGAAGGACAGATCAAGACAGTTAGCAGCAGCAGCGACAAACACGCCCTGTGTTGAAAAGTAACACAAATTGATGGTATTTCTAAGCAGCTCAATATATTCTGAGAAGACAAAGAAGGACGTATGTTTAACTCATGTCGTGACTCTACTAAAATGTAAACAGAGACAGTTTCACACCGCTGCATCATGTGATTCTCCTGCCAGCCAACAAACTGAATATTACAACACGTTTAGTAGGAAGTGCACTAATACGACACCGTTTTACCTGAATAAGGAAATCTGAGGGCGATTGACAAATAACTTTGTGTGACTTTCAAGATTTACTTTTGTGTCTTGTCCGTCATCATTACCGCTCTGCCGAATTGGCTTTTAGCTTTTCTAAAACACGCGTTTATCTGGACATGTATTAGAACTGCCAAGCACTGTGATTGCATGGAGTGTAGCAACCGAGGCCACACAAATGCCTGCCTGCCACTCCTGCAAGCTGTAAGCTCTCCCATGCAGTCCTCTGAATTACCTGTCAGCATCGATTACAGGGAGTCAGTGTGGATAGGATCTTGGATTTTCTCTCTCTCAGAATTAAGATAAGCTCCTGCCTGCCTGTTTGAGATGCCCCTTGTTGACCCACCTGTTGAGTGCGATGTGAGATGTGTGCTCCGCCGTCGCAGCCATATTATCCTCCGGCTACACACACACGCATTCATGCCGAGCTGCCAGCGCTCACTGTCCTCATCTGTTCATTTCTGCCCGGCGCCCCTCTTCCTCACCTCTCCTCTCACCTTTGTTTTCACTCCTTGTTTTTCTCCTCTCCTCTCTAACCCCTCTTGCTAAGCTATCTGTCTGCTTTTATTCAGCCTCATCTCTCTCGCCACACCTCGTTGACAATGAATTCCAAAGAGAGTCCCATTTCTGCTGTTATCCAAGCAGAAATAAAACATTCTGCTCATTTAGTTTGTGAAATTGGAAATATTTAAGCCTAAACAGACATTTCCAAACACCGAGGCTGCACAGCACGATCTGCCATGACGTCAGAATACATGAATGTCTGCTTGTATGGATTAATGTCTTTGTATGTCTAAATGTAGAGTGACGCTCAGAAGATGCCTGTTTCAAAGGATATTCATTGTGAGAAGTTGTCTAAGTGCACAAGAAGCATCAAAATGGTCATAAAAAGAGTAAATTCTGCATGTTCCAAGTTGATGAAACCATATTTTGGCAAAATAGTAAGTCCTCCACATGAAATGACAAAAGTCTGGCATTTTGTTGAGCCATCCATCTACCTCAAAGCCTCCCTCTGTGCAACAATTATTACATCTCCGTCCTCCAGTTGTTCATTTTGAATTAAAAAAAAAACAGAGTGGAAATGCTGGAAATTTGAAAATAAATTGAAAATCACAAAAAGTTTTTACATTTGCACAAAGTGGTGGAAGTTTGGTGCTTCAATAACAGCCGACTAATATGAGAAAGTGCAACAGAAACAGACTGAAACGTCTCTGAAAAGCTCTTACATCTATATATATAGAGATATAGATATAGATATATAGATATAGATATAGAGGTATAGATATATAGGTAGATATAGATATATAGATACCCGACAAGCGGACTGTGACCTTCCTCCAACTTGTTCCAACATGAAGCAACCAGCCATGTTTCCATCATGTGATCAAGTGGTTTCCCTTCATGGTTTAATGGTTAATTGTCTTGATGTGCATGATTTTATAACATTGGTGGAAGAAAACAAACATTAATCACATTTTCTTTGGCAGATCTTCTGGAGCTTTGGTTCAAACTTGCAGTGCATCACAGTGACACTACTTCCTGTTTTGGTCCTGATGGACAGTTTCTTCATATTGATCGATTTCTTTTTCCCTCCATAACTATTTGGCGCTGTTAAAGCGTGGGAGCACTCGGGGAGATGGAGGACCGGCCGGGTTGGGTGGCTCGGGCAGCCTAGAGGAGCCAGAGCCCGGATGGGCTTTCTGGTGACGCAGTGCAGCTTTAAAACATCCTTATTGTTTTAAAGGAGTGTGACCTGATAACATTGTTATTATTCATGTGAGGCGGGGAAAGACTTCTCCCTGACCGCTGAGCAGATGAGCGCTGAGTCTCACCAATATTCAGCTTGACAGAGAAAGAAACGGATTAAAAGATGGAAAAAGTGACCACGGTGGTACAGAGGATGTTTAATTCTTCACATGTGGATCCTTTCTCTCTGTCCTGACCGGCACAATAATAAAGCTCCTTGAGCTGCAGTTCAGACAAACTATTTATGAGTCATCCAAGTCCGTTTCCTATTCATTATCAATGAAAGCACTCCAGGCTGTGCATCAACATGACACTGCAGTTCGGTACTCCTCCTCTGGCATTGAGGCAGTTTCTCATCTTTATAGATTCTGATTGGACTTTTTAATGTGCCAAGGAAATGATATGTGACTTTGTGGTGTTTTCTAAACCGTCGCAGAAGGTTCCATCAGGGGAGAGAAGCCGCTCCTTAAACCAACGCTCTCCATAATTTGCACAGCTCCAAGCCTAATGTTAAGTTGATGAGAGTCTCATGGATGGGAGGCTGGAATCTAATATAATTTCAGCAGAGGGCTGATTACACTCTAAATGGTGTGCAGACTTTGCAATATGTTGGCATAAGTAGATACTCACAAAATATATTTTTTAGGTTTCTTCTGAGGGATTTCAATTTTACAAATACTGATAGGTTTTCCACTGCCAGAAGAAATAAGATGTGACTTCTTTGCTGTTCTCCAAAACTCTTGATACAATTTAATCTGTGGAAACAAGCTGCTTTTTAAATTTAACTTCCCTCAAAGCTCAACATTAACCGAGTTAAATGTCTCACGGTGGATCTAATGAATGACGCACCAAAGCAGTCATAAGTTAACTAGCGGGCAGAAGAAAACCACATGAGACCAAGGATTGTTGTGACCCAGGACGACTGGGCTCTGAGCCTTTTCTACTAATCAACTCTTTTTAAACTTTAAAGCACTATTTTTATTGATTGTGTCCTGCACAGTTTTAATGTCCCACCACCAACAAGACATTTGCAAAGTAAAGCAAACCCAAACAGTCCAGTTTAAACCGAGCACTGTTATTTAATGTGGGTTAAACCACATTTTGAGTCCTTTCTCTAAAGTGACAGTGACTCAGGCCCTGACATCCACATTGGCAGCCTTTATCAGCTCGTCTCAAACACGGCAGAGTAATTGTGTCCTCGTCAAGCCATTTTGTTATTGTATTTACTGGTCCTAATCCCTCAGGTAATCCCATCGACTTCACTACAGCCAGAACCTCCCTGGTTGAGCTTTCCTGAGCGGCTGTCATCTGTGTCTATTTAACTGTCAACCTGTTGGGACAGATATGAGTTTTATTAGCAAGGCATGATGTGGTCAACAACTTTTTATCGGCTTCCCCGGCCTGGATAACTGCGCCCATATGAAGACACGAAGACTGGTGAGGTGCGGGAATAACAGCGCTGTAATTGGATTCATTTGGAGATGATCACCGGCCCCATTAGTGCCATTTGTGTACAGTGATGTGGACTCAATCTTTCGTTGCCTCCTCCTCTCCTCTTGGAGATGAACAATTATCTTCTGTAAATTGATTTCTGCCCCACACAGTCTCACATCGAACACATGCACACAGACCCACTCAGCCCAGGACCCCTTCCTGCACACACACTGGCCTTTATCTCCGTCTTTGTGCGCGCACACATCTAGGTCGTGAGGAAATTCAAAACATACGATTCTTTTCATGTTTTCTTGCCTCTAATCCCCCTAATCCATTTGTCACGCTCAGAATATTCTCTCCGTGTTTGAACTTCAGTCGGATCGAGCGATACCGCTGCAGAAAAGGACCCGAGCACTCGGCTGCTGTCCTCATCAGCTGATAGTCAACACCGCCGTGGGCACATCCCACCCCGAGGTTGACACCATTTCTTTAGTGCCATCGCTGATCTAATATTTCCGGGCTCACTCTGAGAGCCGGCGTATCAGCCAACTGTCCAGGGAGGATTTTACAGTGCAGTCACGCTGCAACAGGAAACACAGAGATGCTCACGTCCCACCGGTCCTAAATCAGAGCCTCCGTTAATGCCAGACAGTAGTTTAATAATCCACAAATGATCAGGCATGGAGAAAAGGTTGTTACCTGGCTTTGACAGAGAGAGAGATGCTAATCCAGTCTCTTTAGATAAATTGTTTAAAGTATGACAGAGTTTAAGGCACCCAACAATCCTGTGTGTATGAGGGAAAGGGTATATTTCTGTCATATTGTACACTGACTTGTTATTTTAACCAAAACCATGAGTGAGATTTGGTGTCTAATCCAAACTTTGACACTAAAACTACTAAGTCTAGTAAATACACACCCCAGAACCTTTAAATTCTTTGTTCCTATTTGAATTATTCTGTAATCACTTTTAAGGTCTCAATGTCAATAGAAAGTTGTATAAAATATAATTTATCATCATCATTATTATTATTTTCCATGTTTACAAGTACTGCAATGGGACTTGCTTTAAAGGAACAGTTCACCATTTTGCTTATTCACCTTCTTGTCATGGCTAAAATGAGAAGATTGATGCGAGGCTACGGCCAGTTAGCTTAGCTTAGCATCAAGTCTGGAAACAGCACCTTTAAAGTTCTCTAATCATGTCCAGTTTCTTTAATCCACACTAAAACCTACATGGGAAAGTAATAATTCGATATTTTCAGCGGAGTTATTCCTCTCATCTAACGCCAGAGAGCAAATAACGTCAAACTTCTGATTGTTCCCTGCTGGATCTGTATGTTCTGTATGGGCACATAATGGGTGATGGGCAGGATAAATGCTTCCTTTATGGCTCTGAATGATTCAAATGAATTTCTACAATGTTAGTTAGAATAACATGCAACCCTGAAATTGTGTAGTAAATCCTTTTACTGTGCCTTACAGCCTTGTGCAGGGGATTAGAGAGAAAATCCACAACAAAGCAGAGCTCAGTCTCTGCATTGTGTCTCCATGATCTTGAATAGCCTGTGATTTCTTTACATGCAGAACTTTAACCCAAAGTAAGAAGAAGAGCCAAGCATTAAAATAAAGCTCCACTGTAAAGACTGGTGGATGCTGAGCCCTCGGACGGCTCCGCTCCACCTTGGGGCTCTGAGCCGGAGGCCGAAGGTGCTCTGTAGCTGCACAAGCTCACAGTTGTTGTCTAAGATGCAGTTTAGACCTCAGTCTCCGCTCTGCTGCTGCCTCCAGGCTGTCCAGCATCAGTCCTGCAACACGGCCGCTTCTCTCTCCCCCTCAGATTTCCACTGCAGAGAATCTTTAATAGTCTGTTACATGCGTGGAGCCTCAGTCTCTTAAGGAAAGCAATTCACTCGTTCGTGTTCGACTTTCCCATTTCTGCCTCCTCACTTTGTGCTTACACCGTTCCTGCCTCTCGTAGTTTGGGCTTATGGAGTTACACAACGAAACCTGGTCAAAACACAGCTCGTGCCTATTTGTCTTTCAGCCAGCGGGCAGCTTTACAGTAAAGGAGCTGCTCACTCTCTCCCCCACTGACTAGCTGGAAGAAAGGTAACAATGGCACACTCAGCCAAGTACTAGCTCAACAGTACTCTATTAAGGAGAATAAGTGCAGTGTGAGGAAAGAGGAGTGTGAAAAGTATTCATGTGCATTAGTTGTGACGCATTATGACCCACCACACTCCCTGGGTGGATCCCTGGGTGGATCCCTGGGTGGATCCCTGGAGTCCTGTGGGATCCAATGCAAATCTTGCACGAGGAGGTTAGTTCCTTCATGTGTGGGTCACTGATCAACACCGAACACGATGCAACGTACTAACGACACACATAAAAGACCAAACAGGACAATAATTCACCAAATGACCAAACGTGTTTAAACAGAGACACTTGTTAGAGTGTTTGGCAGCTGTGCACTGTGTCAACCTTTACTGTGACCTGAAACACACTCACTGCAGGCGTGTGGTCACAAATCTACTTTGCCCCCGAATGCACAGGAGTCAGAAATCCTTCGGCCACCAGGGGGCTTTGTCACTGTCACGTAAACAAGTGTTTCTGGGGCTCCTGCTAAAATTACCGATGCTGTTGTCTTTTGTTGGGAGGATCCTACTAAAGAAGAGTTACAGCTCATGAAACCTTGACAAAATTTGATTCATAAAGAACTTGTGGAAGCTGCGGTCAGAGAGGTCGAGCCAGCGAACAAAGGTGGCGGCAGAGTCCCCGGAGAGCCTCTGTGCTGCTCCTCCAGCCTGAGCTCCACCTAAACACAAGGACCGGTCGCGCTGCTCCGAATGTGTTCGCGCCCAAACTGACGGAAATCGAGGAATGCAATTCTCACGAGCTTCCCGACTTCTGCAGGTGGAACAAAAGCTCTTTGTAGCAGGAACATGAATGTCAAACAGCTGCATCCCTGTTTCAGTTTGACCTTTTTGCTCACTATGTGACTAAATATACATAATGTGAAAGATTCTTCCTCAAATATTCAGAGTAACAAAGTCCATTTCTTCATACATGACCTTGTAATTTTATCTACATGCCGATTTTCTATCGTTTCATTGTGTTTTACTTTGAGGCAGACTGAGGAAAATGAGGAGAACTAAATCTTTTGGGCTTGGTGACATTATTAGAAATCTTTTATGGGTATGAGTCATGCAATGTGAATCTTCTCCTGAGTCTTGCATTAAGCAGCACACCTCCTCCGGGGGACCTTCCTCTCCCTCATTTGTTGCAGGAAGATTTTACAGAACTTAAAGCCTCCATATATATGTGAAGCTTCGTCGTGCTTACGGAGAGGACGCGTGTCCTCCGACGCCTGTTTGGCATCCGAGTTGACAAAGCTGAGGACTGAGGGGGACAAAGGCGGCGAAGCGTCACACAAAAGTGCTTCTTCCAGCCTCTGACAGTTCCGCCGAACCTTCCCGAGGCGTCAGTCAATCACAGCTCTAAGCAGTGGACACCTCGGCGTGTCCCCCCCCCCCCCCGGGCTCTTCCAATACATTACCGTGATGGACGTGTGTCAGGTGATGTGAACAAGTCGAGCGGCTCACACCAATCATTTTCTGCCTTACATCTTATGTAAACGGAGAGACAGACAGTCGCTCGGCTCTCTTGGAGAAGACAGACCTCTTCCTACAGATCAGCTGTTCCACTCAGTGAACTGACAGTCAGTTCTTTTCTTCCTCAAAGAGGCTGCAGTCTGCGTCTGTCTGGTGTGAAACTGTTCCATTTCTGCAGCTCTGTTTTGTGTACAATATTCCTCTGAGTGTTTGGTCTGGGGGATGTTTTGTCTTCCATTGGTTTGTAGAGAAGGCGGCACACGGAAACAAGTGCTCTGACAGTTTGTGATCCCACACAGCTCCATGGTTCCTGTCTCAGGTGAGGCGGGTTTGTAACAGCTACGTTCCTCAGGTTTGGATGGTGTGACGAGGTAGCACACGAGGCGGTGGAGACGCTGTCAGGGTTTGTTTTGTAGCTATTTGTGGTTTCTACTTTCCGTCTCAACATCCTCTAGTTCCTGATTCCTAAATGTAAGGAAGCCATGTGAAGCCATATATATGACAGGAAATCAGCAGATTAATTGATAGTGAAAAGAATCAGTGTTTGCCTGCAGCCCTACAATGATGATCAATTGATTGGTCAGGTACTTCATTCAGAACATTAGCTGAAGACAGACATTCACAAACTGATTTTCAGCTGTCAACAACCATGACAGGAGATTTAATTCACCTTTAATCCTTAATGATAAATTAAATATATATATATTTTTTTTTATTGAAGCCATAATATGTACACATACTAGATTTTACTTAATGTGAGACAGTAGAAGAGAAGGGATCTGGATTAAATCATCATCAGACCGACAGAAATATCTGCTCCATAAAACATCAATTACAGTTTATTAGGCTACATGATAATTAATGGTATTTGACTGACGATCTATAGTAAACAGACCAGAGGCCACATCAGCAAAAACCTGGAAAACAACAATGTCATCCAGCAGTCCGACAGTTAATACTGTGAATCAGGGCAGATATGTTTTCATCTTAAAGCCGTGGTTTGTTGGTTTGTTGGTTTGTTGGTTTGTTGGTTTGTTGGTTTGTTGGTTTGTTGGTTTGTTGGTTTGTTTTGCACTTTATCATATTGAAAGTTGTTCCATGGTCCAAACGGTGGATTAAGCTGATTGAACTGATTAATTGGGTTAAACCTAATACATCCCCTTAGTAACCGTGTGTGTAACTGTGACTGTGATACAGCAGGTATTGACGGTGCTTATATCCTGACAAGGGGTTCAGTTTCAGGCCAATTTACTGACACAACTCACAAACGAGGCTTTGTGAAGTTAAAGCCACCAAACCGGCGGCCACTTGTGCTCGTATCCACGCCTTCGCTCTCACAGCACTCGTGGGATTATTGCTCTAAAGCATTCAGTACCGTACGACTCTATAGTTTGAGCAGACTTATTTGGCGTTGCCATGGTGACAACAGTCACGAATCGTAACTCTGGTTTTACAATCGCAGTCAGAGCCCTTTAATGGGGCTCTTTGCCACTTATCTCCGAATCTGTGCTCAATGAAATTTGCATTTGCTCATCTATTCAGGATGATCCAGCTCAGTCCTACGGGGGCCGCCTCCCCTGAGCGCCGACACCACCTCTCCTACACCAGGAGTGTGTGGTGAAGAGCAATTACGGCGCCCGGTGCCCTGACACTGACACGGCGACGTAATTACTTCTGAAGTTGGCCCAATGCATCTCTCATTGTTTAACCCTTGTGTAGCAGGTCAGCAGGGGAGGGCCGCCGCTCCCCATCTGTCCTGATAGCAGAAGGTGACTGACAGCTAGACGACCGCATAACAAACCGGAGAAGAGCGGTCCAGCACGTCCCAGCTTCGTTAAGAGGTCGCTGGGTGGACCGACGGAGGAGGAGGACGACTCAGCCCCGCCGATACTTTGTCTAATACTTGAGTGAATCGAGCGGCTGGTGTTTAAATGTCTCCAGCCACACCTGCAGCAGCTGGAGATGCTGGAGATGCTGCGCAGAGGAGTCAGTTATTCCACCCACATAACTCTTCCCGACACGACCATGTGATGTTCACTCATTTACTTTGGTATCAAATCCACACGACGTAATGACAAAAGAAACGTTCTTCTCTGCCTCTCTTTTGCTCTGGCGTCCGGTCTTTGTGCCAGACTAACATAAAGCTCCTCACGCTGGAGCAGGACGGCTCCCATGTCTTCCTTTCATGCCACTCGCTTGTGTAACTAATGAAGAGAACACATAGCAGATAGCTTGTGCTGAGTTTAGCGGTATGAAAAATACATGAAATCAACATTATGCGGTTTCTAGGATCTACTTTGGTCTCCAGTTGGTACCTAAAGGAAGAATTCCTCCCCATTCAGATTTTTTTTTTTAGTAAACAACGCACTATTTTACTCCAGAGTGTTTTTACTGGTATTAATGTTTGTTGGAGTTTTAAAGGGCGCCATTTAACAGATTACTCTCTAATGCAACATTGCTAAAATTGAGGTTATACAGCATCATAGTGTAAATTGAACAGCGGAGTTTTTACAACTCCCAAGCGAAGAACGAATGTTCATTACATCATGTTTTTTATTGCTTCAGAGATCCTGCATTAGACTTTCAGCCCACCGCTGAAAGACTAACAGCTTTGATATCACCTGAAAAACGGAGACACGGGACGTTTTGCCAAACATCTCTTCCCAGAAGAACGGTGATGTAAGCACGCAGGCTTTTAGGTTGGCTGGTGTGTGCAGCCAGGTAGAATGACATATGGCAAGGAGGCATGAGCAATGTGCTGCAAATCACACTTAGGTGAACACAATCTCAGCCTCGACTTTCAGGTTTCATAAATAATGCAGTGCGGGCAAAGGAAAACATTTGGATTTCCCGGGAGTAAAAGCAAATACCTTTTAAATTCCACTTTTAAGTGCACTGGTTTAAAAAAAGAAAACATCTATAGCCAGAGTAGCCTGAAAATGCCACTTGACTGTTTAACTTTGACCTGAAAAAGACTGGCCCTATTTTAAAATGCGACATAAATCGAGCAGAGTGCTGTCCAGACAGAGTCAGAGTTCAAAAGACTGTTGGTGAAGCCTCAATATGTTCACGTCTGTTTAACACCAACTCTCCTTTGAGGAGAAGTCGATACTGACTGTACGGTGAGTTTCAGGTGTTACAACAGTGTGAAAAACTGTGTGAAGAGTGTAAAAATATTAGTTATTGATAGAAACTGAATATGGGAATGCTTTTTAAGGGCAGGGGTTTTAAATAATCAGCCTCCTTATGGTCTACCATATGCCTTATTTAACTTGATGGTGTCTAGGTGAGTGCAGCATGCTCTAAAATAAACTGCTCAGGCATGCATTAAGTACTACAAAGTTTATGTAGTTTATGATTGAAGGTGCCAGAAGTGAAACCCTTCAAACTGTAAGCTTAGATGCCTCTAATACCTCCCAACCTTTCCTTCCTCGAGCCTCACGTCAGGGTGCTGAAGGGCAGTGACGCTGAAAGATCTCCAATAAGGCACGAGTGGGTCAAAAAAACAGAGTCGACAATCCAGAGTAGCAAAAACAACACAACAGAGACAGGAAAGAAAAAAAAAGGCCCAACAAACAGCAAAATAGCTTAAGAACATAAGCAGTTCCAGAAAATATTTCATTTAGATGGCAATCACATCACCAGTGCTTTTTAGCTCTGCACAGTCATTATCCAGATCTTAACTCAAATGGATGTGGATTAGATGTATCAGGGTTTTAGAGGTGCTGCATGCACTCTCACTTTGGCATTGTAGAGAAGAAAAAAAAATCAATGAATAAATGAGAGCAAAAGTGAAAAGGAGGGGGAAGAGAGACAAATGAGGAAGCAGACAGAGACACAAGAAGAGAGGCTTTCTGCCTCGGACAGCTCGTGGGCTTTTGTGTGATAACTGGTGGCTGTAGGAGGCTGTGAAAAGATAAGGTTTACTAATGGGGTGTTCAGGAGAATGTTTCATTTATTATCATACTTTACTAATGCGACCGTGGAGCAATATCGAGCGTCAGCGCTATTCATGCGAGCTCTGAGCGGTGTACATTGTGGGGACTGTTAGTGGTGCTTCCAAAACCGTTAATCCTGGTGGGGAAGAGGCAGCTGCAGCGCTGAGAGGCTGTTATGAAGTGTGGCTTCAGAGCAGCCACGGGCAACGCTCGCTCAACAGACCCGATACAGAACCTTTAATCTTTCTCATGAGCACATTCCCAGCATTGTCTATTCCTCCATTCTAGTTTCTGACATTAAAGGTTTTTTAAATGTTTTACATATCTCTGGTTTGAAATGACTGGTAGGTACAGAAACTTTTGAAAGTGCTCCAGTAGATTTCCTCTGCAGAACGTGTTACAGTGACTGTAATGTGATCCCTTTGCACCACATCAAAGTGTGACGCCCACTAAAAGTGCTGATTTGTGCCCCTGATAGGCTCAGCTTTTTATTCTAAGTGTCTGAAAATGTTACAGAAGGATCCCTGCAGAGATAGAAGTGTAAGATTTTAACCATAAACAGCTGTTATATCGCTCTGTTCAAAGTCACCAGACTCCATTGACAAAAATGGTGATTTTGCATGAGAGTTACTGATCTACTACGGTCTCAGTCAGTTAGTTTGTTTGTGTTTTTGTTTTATTTTGGTGTTTTGAAGGGTTACTTTGGATGTGTAACACACAATGAAACAAACAAACCAACCAATCGAGGCAGCAGTCAGCTCGCAATGCTCATGTTCTGCAAGGTAAAATAGTTGTTTTTGTCAATGGAGTCTGGTGGAATTGAATAGCGTATTAAAACGGCTGTTTGTGGTTAAACCAAAAGGATCTTCCAGGTGTAGGGATCCTTTCCATAATGCTGTCACACACTTAGAATAACACTCTGAGCCCTTTCTAAACACTTTCAGTGTACATACTTTGATTTGGTGCAATCTGAGGGATTATACCAGAGCCCATTCTCGGCTGCTGGTGGAGGCAATCTATTGGATCTATTGGATCTATTGGATCAATGGCAAAGCTTTTGTACCTACCAGTCATTTCAAACCCAAAATATGTTAAAATATTTGACTTGTCCTTTACTTTTTTTCATCTAATGATGCTACAGTTTTCATCGACCTTCATAAAGACCATCGTACTCTCAACATCGTCAGACTCCATATGTGTTGTCTTTTCTATCCCATGCATTCCTTGGTCAAATCCTGCTGTCCACATTACCCCCTTGAGCCGTTAGCCTCGGGCAGCGACGAGCGGCCTACAGGGGTCTGGTAAACTCACATCTTCATACTCCAAACACTCAGATTAATCAATTTATCAGAATTTTAGGAGCCACAAAAGGGTTTATACAACCATGTGTTCAAGACCTGTAAACAGACTTTGATGTGAAAATCACTGGAGTTCCCCTTTAATCTTTTCACAACCTGCAAACCTGCAATTGATTTTGGCATTTTATAAATTCCAACTGCATTTTTATTTGTAGTTTAGATTAAAGGATGTTTTCATACTCCATGCTCACTGGAGGGGCTGCATGTTAATCAGAAAAAGAAAGGAGTGGAAAATAATCCACGAATTATTCCTTTCGTTCATAAACTCTTCTACAATCAGAGCAGAAGTTATTGAAGAAACATCTTTGTTATTAACATTAATAAACGCTTTAACACAAGAAAGATAAGTGACCAGCCATCATAAGAAATACTGTAAATACAAACTAATAAATAAACGTACTGCTGCACAAACTGAAGTGTAATGTTAGACAGGAGTTCGTTTATATGGCTCAAAAGGGCAGAAATAAATCTTCAATAAAAGACTTTGGAGGAAATTCTGGAAATAAATCTGGTGACCCAAATAAACCCTCCTGTGACCCGTGTGTGGGTCACCTTCCCTGTCTGGGAATGACTGCCATAACTCAACAAACTCAACTTTTAAAGACTCAAAAGGTACAAATTACACAGCAAACACTGGATACCACACTGCAGATGATCAACAGGAGGAGGAAATGCATGCTCTGGGTAGAAAATGTCTCATAGGTGAGCAGCCCAGAGGAGTTCTGGAGGTAAAGAGAGAAAGGCAAAGCCCAGGAAGACAGCCAGCACCAACAGATGGTGGAAAATGTACCAAAGATCCAGCACAAAGCCAGGTGCTGGACAGGAGAGAGCAAAAATGCAAAAAACACAGGAAAATAAATGACTGAGGAAGAATTCTGCCCCTGCACTACATCACGGCTAAAGAGGAAAGGAAGCATTAGGAAAAAGTTGACTGATTTGATCTAACTACACCCCGAGAGACTTCATGGTGGATGTTTCATTGCCTTGGACAATTTTTCTCAAGCAGCGTTTCCATGGAGAGAATATAATGTATGTTCCCAACAGTAAGAGAGCACAGCGGGCAGGAAAGAGAGCACAAAGAGAAGCAGGAAGTACCGCGACTGAAGCAGGTTGTGTTGAGTTCAGGATCGGAAACAGGTAGTTAGCTCTGCCACCAAATATACACAGTATGAATTATAGACCATTTACGTTTAACTAAAGAAGCCGACTGATTCCACACAGGAAAAGAAGCGTTACATGGAGAAGAGGAACTCAAAATGATGAAACTATAACTAGAACACTTTATCTTATTAGTTTAACAACCTGAGACGCTTCACTTAACAGGAACTAAACCAAAAATCAGCCCTAATATACTATGTAAGCAGGGTACCTGAGGTCCCTAAATATCGTTCTCTGTCCGGCTCTCTCACAACCACTCAAGTCCTATCAAGCAGTAAAACCCTTTAGAGGGGAAATTAGACCGGGAAGAGATGAGAGAAGGAGGAAAACAGCTTTTGTGCTTCAGCATTAGTGATGAGATATTAGTCTCAACATATGTGGAGTTAATGCAAAAGATATTTAGATGTTTTTCAGATGCTTTGACACCCAGATGGTCAAATTAGAGAGTATATTCACTGGAAAATACAGAAAAAGGGATATTTGAACTGTAGCTTCGTCCTTTATTTTGTTTTTTTATCGATATCTTTTAACAGCGTCATTAAACGCAGAGGCAGGAAGTGAATGTTGTCGTCCGTCTGAGCCCCAAGTGAGTTTGTCTTCATGTTACTTTACACAGGTAATATTCTGGAGCTTCAACCAAATTATTATTTTGTCTTGATTAAGTATTTAATTGGTGCATTTAATCTAAATATAACAAGGTAGGCGGATGAGCAGATGAGCGCTTCTGTCAACAGTTTAAAAAAAAAAAGACTTGCTTCTAAAATAAAAACCAAACTCCAGCTTTTCTGATGAGCTGCTAAACACAGACCATCATCAGTTCAGATACTGCGAGACACTCAGTTACCACCAAAATATAATATAATATATACATGGAAGAATCAGTGACCTATTTCCAGAATTAGAAAGCACCAAAAGTTTAATCAGAATTCAACACAATTTCATCTGACGTAAAGTTTGCTGAACTTCATTAAACTTAAATTGAAGCAGTTCATGAATTCTTTAGGTAAATTAAATTTTGGAGCATCATCAGCGGAACAATGAAGCATATTTTGGCTCATATGCACATAAATACATTAAAAATATATTATTGTCAGATATACTGTAGATGCTACAGTATGTTAACTTTAGGAAAACAGACCAGAAAGACTTTCGGTAAAAGGAGGCCTCCATGAGGACAATGAGCAGAAACACCACTGGAGGCTCCGGGGAAATCTGTCTGTTCCATCAGATCTCCGTCGCTCTCTGCTCCTACAAATGAAACTAAAACATGGAAACAGTTCAGATCTCTTCTGGAGGGTTCACAGATCTTTAGTTTCTGTTTCTACATCCACGACTGTTTTGTATTTATGCGTGTTTGTGTGTTTATTTGGTCAAATGTAATGGAAAAGGCGTGCCTGGTTTTGTTTGTTGTTGTTATGGCACAATTCCCACACTTTTGTCAGCTACTGTGGTTTGTTGCATTGCTTTCATTAGCGTTTAGCTGAAAAGACGTCACAATAAGCAGAAACACCAACGTAGGCACTAAGGGACCACTTCTGGTACAGAGATGAAAGGGCTCATTTTTTAGATTTCATCATCATATCATCAGTCCAGTCACTTCATTTAATCATTTAAATGCATGTTGCTTAAAGATTTATTCTAAATTAGGTTTAATTATAAGCTGATCTTAGCTCATCGTGGACTCAAGTTAGTCTGAACTTATTAACAATCGCTAAAAATCAGAGTGTAGGCTACATTTAATGACACAACAACACAAAGTGCAAAGTGCTATACAAGCATTTACAAAAAAAGTTTTAGTAGTCAAATAAATTCTGCTTGAACGTTGGCTGCTGCTCAGAGTTTAATAAGGGCTTCGGTCCTCGGATGACTCAGATACTGTAGGTAATGTAAGCTATCCTAGTTTTATTACGGCACACTTATGGCACTTTATACACCTTGTTCTGTAAATTATAGGCTATAATATCGTTATGTTCTCGGAGCATTATTGCACATGTACAAGATATTTCTCTAAAAATATAAAGTAATGTGCTGCAGAGGGCCTCGGCTTCGCTCCACTGCACTGGAGAACGCAGAGGACTTGAACCGACCGCTTGGCTTCGGCGCCGGCGCCGTGGCTTCATCAGAGCCCAAAGTGCATTACAAGCTCCACTCAAACACTTTAATGAATCAACTGTGGCAAGACCCATCAATATAGAGACACTGAATAATGCCTTTAGCCCAGACACTTAGCTTGTTACCCCATCCATCCTATAAGTGCTGAATGAGGAAACGGGGGGGAATAACCACAGTGTGCAGATTGTCCTCATCTAAAATGCTTTTATGGTTGATAGAATTTGATTCGTGTGACAGGCGTGGAACAATGTCACATAAAACGCTTAAGCTACACTCGTGTTCAGATTTCCTTCTTCTCAGAAGTCCACTGTAAATTGAACCATGAAATGTTACACCTGTTTTTTGAGCAGCTCTCTGGCAGACAACAACGCCTGTACATGCACGTGTCTCACGTTACTTTCTACTCTCTGTATTATAGATGATGTCTGTTCATTTTCCCTTTTTAATTATTCAGGTCATTCAAAGTAGGCAATTACATTAATCATCAACTCATACCGCAGCAGCTGGTGGTCAAAATGTCCACCTGAGGTCGTTTTCTACATTGAATTTCACTTGGATATATGTTACATGGCTGTTTTTGAATTCTGGAAATGGAAAAAGCAAAAGCAGGCCTCCTTCAGCCAAGAGTTTGCTGAGTCATGACTATTTATCCTCACAGCCTCTGACATTGGTGCCTTAGCGGCTGCAGAGTAAAGGCGGAGCGTTGCGCTGTGATTTATTGAGTGGGCCCACTGCAGAGGGAAGCGGGGAGGATAAAGTGCTCTCACCTGGAAAGTGAGGCTCGCTGTGGTCAGGAGAGATTTTTTCCGAGGCTTCACCGCTCACATCGCTGTAAAAAGAGCCGATGAGGTCCTGGATTCCATATTCATGAGTGGATTAATGAAGCAGGAAGTGTGTCTGCAGAGCCAAATTGATTCTTAACATTTATCAGTGTTGAATATATGAATGGACAAGAGCGAGCGTCGAGGCTGCCGATGCGCTGACCACTCACTTTAAATAATGAACACGGTGGGAATGTGTACCGAGGGCCGCCTGCAGTATCTCTCTCCTGCACCTTCACTCCAGTAGCCGGGACTTGCCCTCCGTAAACTGCTTGAACACACTCCGAGTGAGAGGGCGCTCCGTGTCATCCCCGGTTTTGTGGCCTTGCAGGTTTCCATGTTAACATATGTACAGTGCGGCCCCATGAGCCCAGCGCTCCCTCTCCCCTGAGCACGCCGAGTTAAACAGGGCGAGATAACTTGTGCCATTTTTCATGTCGGATCATGTCCCAGATACGCTTCACCTACCACTAAATGTAGGGTGTGTTCCCCATCTCGTGCTCACGGTTGTGACATACTGCAGGCACTGACAAAATCCCAATGTGGACGGGTTTGGGCATAATAATAATAATGATAATAATAAAAAACTAAAGGAGGAGGATTTTACAGCTTTCTGTCTTGACAACCTCTGCAAACAGCTCTAAAGGCCTCGTGGGCGCTCACCAGGTATGCAGCAATTCCAGTCTTGTGCATCCCACAGTCCTCTAAGTCTCCTCTGATCCCATCAATTAAACTGCAAGTTCCTCTTTATGGAGGGTTTATACCTTTTGTCCTTTACGCAATAAAGCCTGCTTTTCATCCTGTCCACATAACCCGACCGTGACTTAGTGCCACCTGTTTAAACTGTATGAGCATTAGTAGGATAATATGAACTGGACATTAATGAATATAGTAGTAGAATGAGCTGTGGGACGCTTCGTGGAGCCTCACAATCACAGTTTGAATCCAGGTCTAATGATGCCACCGATGACGGGACTCTTTTTTAAATCGGTGCTGGAGCTGCTGCTGTGATTTTGCTCGGCTTCCTTTCACATATGTCCGCCCAGACACTAGTCAATAACCCATTCATTTATTAGGGAAGACTCCATAGATTGTCATGTAGTTTATTAAGTCGTTGCAATTCAGTATATCAATTAGAGCTACTGCACATAATTCGTGCTAAAGATGAACACAGTACGTGCTGTACATGACTTGATGGATCTCTGTATTGAAAGTGCACAGTGTAGCATGAATCCTTTCTTTTCCTGAAAAGAGCCGATGTACATTAGCGTGCTGTCGGCGTGCACATGTTCCCAGCTGCTCTTCTCAGGCGATCCAAGAATACCAGCAGACAATGCTCTCTGTAGCCGGTGCTGCCCCGAAGAAAATCTGCTAAAAGGAATAAAGGCGACGGAGTAAAACCACGCAGAGCTCCTGTTGTACTCGTTATCCTTATCGTTCTACCCCACTTACTCCTGATAATAACAATTACTGCCCGTGTCACTCAAAAGTCCCGACTATGAGTGAGAAGAAAAGTCCTTTTGGTGCTCCACAAGATGTTCCTGATGAATAATCGTGGAGAGGAAAAGCAGAGTACATTGATGTCTTTGTCACACGCATGGGTTGCGTGGCCACTATTCATCACTATTCAGAGCCGGCCTGGAAGGAAAGACGCAGAATCTGTGAGGCAAAGATCAGACGTTATGTGAATGATTCCCTGGGAAAAAACAAAAACAGCCCACAGAGTTTGTGCCTCCTAATAGCTTTCCTGCCTCGGTGCCCCCCGGTCCAGTCCGTTCACAGAACCTCTGGAATGAAGTGTCAACAGCAAGGTTTCTGTCAGTAAGGCAAAGGTTAAGTGCACAGCTTTTACATGTTAAAGCGACACAAGGGGGTGCAGCACTCCAACATGAATATTATATAATGAAATCCTGTGCTGTACTGTACGTTTACAATATAATAACAGACACACGATCAGAACCAAAGCTAAGAGCCGTCTAATGAATCTAACAACACCGAGGATGAAGACAGCGTTCGTTATTCCTGTTTCCTCAGTGAGCTGCTCCAAGTTCAGGGTCGAACACTCAACACTGTGAGATCAGATACACAGCCAGTAAAACATGGTGGAATAGGCTTTGTGGAAAAAGAGCTAATTAAATGTAGGGACTGTAAAAAGTGACGGGGGGAGCGGAGGATCTGTTTAATTTCTTCTCCGTGTGTGTGTGAGATTTATTGTATTTAAAAAAGCACCATTGAAATGTGGTTTTAATGTATGCAGAGGACACAGAGGAGCCGTCGCCTGGCTGTCACAACTTTGCTCTATTATTTCCAATAAATACAGAGAATCTGTCTCGTCTTAGTGCCATATTTAATGTGAACATATTAAATAGAGTTGATAGAGTATTAGAGGAAGGACTTTATTTATTCTTTAATAAAATACAAGACTCAGCAGCCCTCGCCACCCCAATAATTGTCCCTTCATTATTTCTAATTAAAGAAAGGAAAACTTCTCATCTCAAAGTCATCTAACAGTAGTGTAATAAACTGATAATTAAACTGATATTACTGCACGTTCGCACAGTTATCATTGGAGAATCTTTTAAGATAAGCCAGCACCACTTTTTAACCTTCGCATGACGTAAAAAAGTGTTTTAGGGTTTTAGCTTTAAGCAAATATCAGGAGAACAACAGCGTTTCCTGTTCCTGTCCTTTGGTTTTCTGCAGAGCAGCGGGCCTCCACACACGCTCAGTGAGCGATCAGTTTGTACTTTAACGGCAAAGATGACGAGCAGCCATGTTCTGTGTTTCTGTACACCCATTACAGCGTAATTATGTGTGCTCTAGAAAGCATGCCGTGCTACTTTAATATTGAATGAGAGAAGGAATAGCACACCAGTATCTTGCTTTCATGAAGCTATCAGGAAACCCATTCTGTGTCCAAATGTGCTTTTTACTGTAGATAGCATTTGCCATGGTTGAGGGTACAGTAAGTATTACCGCAGGTCTATTTTTAGAAAGGCAATTTCAAAGTTTACTGTGTGCATACACATGCACATGGGCAAGTGTTTAAATGGAAGTTTTCTCGTGTGTTTTCAGTGTGTGTGTGTGTGTGTGTGTGTGTGTGTGTTGCTTTGCTTAAGGCTTGTTGTTTGTGGGTTCAACAGGCAGCACATACACTCTTATCCTCCATAGGGGAAACTAGCTGTGCTGCTCTCCACTTCCACACCTTCAGGCTTAACTGAGAAAGAGTCAGTCAGATGTAAAATCAAGAACTTCATATCTTCAGTATTAGCAAATATGTAAATGTAATAACTTTACCCCTAGTTTAGTTATTTCACGGTCAGTTGGAAACACGCCTGGCAGCTGTAATCACCTGCATTTAGATCCAATCCCAACACGGCCCTGCGGCACCGATTCTTTCCACGGTGTTACGGAGAGACTGCGTTTTATTCTGTGGTAATTACGACAGGCAGTAATGCAGATTCTTGCAGTTGGCAAGTTTAACAAAACTACATCAGAGAGAACCCTTTAGAGAGCAGCCAGTGTGCAGTGTGTCGCCTGTGAATGTGCAGCATGCTACACAGATTTGTTATGCTGTCGTACACCCTCCTCTTCCTCCTCCTCCTCCTCCTCCTCCTCCTTCACCCCGGCAGCCCCGACGCTTTTAAGTGCAGTCGGATGAGCAACTCCTTGATTGGCAGTTCGGGATCAGTGAAGTACATAACAAGAGACGCATTCACCACCTAAACCTCGTCATCTTGTCAAAATCAAAACATTCCTAATTTAATACAACTTACTGTGACTGAGGTTCTACCAGGAGAAGACCGAACCATGTGTGCAGCTTGCTGTGTGTCACTTCCTAACAGTTTCACACTGGGGTTTATTTCTGCTGTTTGACCGCTGGCCAGTAAAAGTAAGCACGTAACATTACAAGAGAATATAACTGAGCGTATTGTCGATGGGTGGGACACATAAGCAGGTTAGTACAACCGCTGTGATCAATGCTGCGCTTCCTTTTCGCTTATATTTACAAAATAAAGTGATTGGACATATTTTGAAGCGCGACACCACAGGAAGCTATCTGCAGCAAAGCGCCAAGGTCAATTCATGTTTAAGGACACTTTCTGTAAATCGTCGAGGGTCTTTGCCAACAGCTGATGCCCACTGGGTTCACCCGAGTGGAGTCATCGCTCGAGATGAGTCCCAGCAGAGAGAACCCAAGTCGTGACTTTACCGAAATACTTTGCAGCAGTTGCATCCAGAAAATTTAAACCTCTTTCATTTTCAAAGTTGTTTCCTCAAAGCGCCGTTTTTAACTCTCCTCCACCCTTTTTCTGTGGAAATGTAAGTGTGTGCATGAGGTGCACTGGTTCACATTAGCAGAGCTACAACAGTCCAAGTCAGTGATATCCAACCATTTTTGATTTGTCTAAGTTAGTCTTAAAGCAGCGTGTCGCTTGTTTTTGTTCTCACATTGTAGTAAATTAAATATCCTTGTGTTTTGGAGTGTTGTTCTGACATCTGACGGCGTCAGTGGTGCTAATCAGTCAACTGAGGAAACAAGCAGGAGCTTTATAGATACTGAAACTGTTTGATAGTTGCAGTAACTTCACGACGGATTAGTGCTGATGGTGGCTGAAATAAGACACCATTACATGTCCTGCATACATCGTGTGTCCTGCTGTTAATGAGCATAATCTTGTTAAATAAGACGCAAGAGAAGTGCAGACGTCACGTGGGAGCATCCTGGTTGATTTCTGAACACTTAAATGTAATCATCATTTAGAAAATCATCGTCTGTCCCATCTTTGTTTCCAATGTAGACGCCTTTACTCTGCAAACCACTTCAGCGCACTAATCTCTTCAATTAATGAACGGCCACAACAAGATGATTTGACTTTGGGGTCACTTCTGTTCTGCATATTTTAGCTGCTCTCTTCACTCACACTGCACACAACCAGTCCTGAATAGCAAATCTAAAATCCCTCTCCTGCTACAATTTGGATTTTTTTTTAAAGAAATCTAATGAAATTAACCCCTTCATGCAGAAGTACAGTTGTATTGTGGTGGCAGTCGTTAAGCTGATTTGAATTCTGAACAGTTGTGTCAAGCTGCAGACCACAGCAGCTATTTTTGTCCTCATATCCACACACGCTGCTCTGCACGTCAGCAGCTGAGCAGAATCAGTCAGATCGGTGCCAGAGCTCAACCTTTCAGTGCTCAGGGTCAGCATCCTGGAGAGGTGCCAGGTATTCCAGCTCCTGGAGACCATATGGGGTCTGCTCCTCTTCCTCCTCCTCCTCCTCCTCCTCCTCCCACCTCCTGTCCTCCCCTCCTGCACCCTCCTTCCTTCAGGGCTGCAACCTGACCCATCCTCACATACATCACGTCTTATGAAAAGCAGCACAAAAGATGAGAGCGAGATTGTTTCCTCGACAGCGTGATGGATACTGCTCCACTTCTCCATGTGAAACACTGACAACACGTCACTGACGGGGATATTAAAGATTTATTGTACATCATTAGCTGGCGTCATTAAAAGTTTATTATTATGAAATGAATGAATGTGAAATGAGCTTCACTGTGTTACAAAATAAGCTGTTACAAACCTTGTTGTATGTTCTTATCGTGCTATTTTAGGTACATTAGCGTAACAGCGGACTGAAAGTTTCCTCACATTTGCCAAATCATCAGTTCATTAGTGCAAATAAATCTATAAAAGTTCCACAGTATCACTAGAAAACAGTTTGTCATCACGTGAAGTGAAGCTGAGGCTTCATATCATGACAAAATAAGGTGTTACATATCTTACTGTGCTCTTTCAGGTAAATTTGACTTATAGATGAATAAATGATTCCTCGAGTCTCCACAGTAGATTAGTGCCACTTGTAGAAAGGCAGAAATGAAAGTATAAAGAATAGTGATATTTAAAACACGGTAGAGAGAAACAAACATCACTGTTGGTCTAATTGTGACCTGTGAGGTTACTGAGAGTAAAATCCAGCCGATGATTCTCACCGTGTGGCGGCTTTGGATTATATGCAGCCGTTTTAATTACCCACAAAATGAACGTCAATAGAATCCAGTTTGGAAAAATCCTGAATTGCAGCTGCAGACTTCTTGACTCCTTTGGTTCTTATTTGGCTACATCTTGACTGAGTTTGGCACGTGTTTGCCCTAATTGATTTTTTTTTTTTTCTGTTTCTTTTCATGCCCAACAGCACTTTTATAGAAAATTAAAGCCTTTAGCATCATACGATGTTTCACACAGTGCAGATTTCTCCCCACAGATCATTTTAAAGAGTTAAAGCCACATGTTTAACAGCCCTGCCTCCGGGAATCTACATTTATATACTCATGTGAAACAGCAGATGTGTTTATATGTACGAACGGACTAATAAATAACAATAACTAATAACTACGTCTATTAAAACACGACCGTTTCCCTCTAATCTGGAACTATTCATTCACTCGCTTTTGTTTCTTTTTAAACCCAAACTATTTATTGGCTCGTTTTGACTGTGTCTTATTCTAAATGTATTTCTGTAAAGCACTTTCTCCAGCAATAATAATAATAAACTTTTTAATCATCGTGTTTAGACAGAGGCAGCAGTTGGTTAAGTTTAGGAAAAGATTATGGTCTCCATGTGTTACAAGAAAGGTTTTCAGTGACCTGAAGCACTAAAGATCCCAAATCTTAACCAAAGCTGCCAAAAACTAACCACAGACCGGGTCGTAATTATCTACCTGCTATGATGGACTTAATATAAGAAAAGTGTGGCTGCTACTGTCACATCTGGACTAATTATTAGCAAACCTAACAGCTTCTGCAGCATGTGTCAGCGGGACAAACCCATCGTTATCTAATGCACAAGGCAGCTATGTAGAATAATTATTTCTTCCAAATAACGAGCTCCACTTTGAATCAAAGCCTCTGAAATGTGTTGATGTCGAGTCCATCCTTAATTTATGGTGGTGACGCCTGGAAAAGAACGTGTGAACGCGTTTTGGGGAAAATTCTTGAGCAACCTGGGAAAAAAAAAATAAAAGTTCCCTCTTGGTTTGGAGGGTGGCAGTCAGGGGCAGCTGCAGGACTGACCCTGCCAAGGACAGAGAGCTTCCCATGCCTGCTCAATGCCGTAAAATGGGTCATTGAACAGCTAAATGGAGTCATTATGATGAGTAATTAAAAGAATACTGCTAAAGACTCCCAAACTCCCCTTTTCTCTTGGTTCCGCTGCTTTTTGTGTTGTCGTGGGCCTTTGCTGAAAGGCAGCTGCCTTGGGCCACTTAAACTATCACCCCTTTCACTGGGATGCAAATATCAGCCGCCATAGCAGCCAATTGAATTGCATTATCTATTGTCCTCTCATTTACTGAAAATCCAACCATTTTGCAGATTTCCATTACTGATTGTTGGAAGATTGAATTTTGCCTGTGCTTTTCATCTGATACCGCATGTCACACACTCTGAATCACAAGGGATGAGAGCGCCGAATGGTTTCATTAGAGCAAGAGGAGTAATGTGAATACTGATTGTGCAGTAATGTGGAGCTTGTCTTATGCACATGTTAATATGTATGTAGGTGCCTGCATGGCCGTACGCTGCGGTGACTCGATAAACAAGAATCATAAAAGCAAAGATGACGCACGGATAAAAGGTGAAGGAATCGTGTTCAATTTCTTTTTTCACCTCTTGCCGTGAATACAAAACATCCGTCTTTTTTTTTAGGACAAAGCTTCTCTTTCTCTTTATTTGAACTTCCAATAAAAATGCATGAAGATGTGCAGTTTCCCCCTGGGCGATGTGTGGAGCACATTCTCATTCGCTTTACGGGGAGTCATTACGATGACGGCGGAGAGGGCCACGGGAGGGGGGGGGGGGAGGAGGCAGGGGGGGGGGGGGACTGATGTTTGATTAATTAGTAAAACTAACTTTGGCAAGACCAGAAACTGAAACAGAGGATTTCATTAGCTTGTGCTTGTTAGATAAGGTTAATGAGGTGGTTCCGAAAAAATGGAGAGGAAAAAAGAACATTCATGCTGCTGAATTAATTTGTGAGACTGCAATGCCAAAAGAAGGTTATCCTCTGAACAAGCAGCTTTTTATTACATGCCCCATTAAAAGTGGCCTCTGTGGATTAGATGTAACATGTTGACTTAAATATGCGTCAACATACAAAAATGTATTCACTCGTGCTAAGATTTCACAACCTCTCGATGGAAAAACACGTATTAATGTCTATTTTTTATCTTTTTTTCCCCTCAGAGTTCAAGAAGAGAAGTCAGTGAACATCTGCACTGCTGGAGGACACCAGGGATGCTCTCTCACACCGACGACTTCAACCTAGATTACAGAGGTAAGTGCAGGTGTTTGGTCGCTCGCAGCTTCAGTCAGCTGCAGCTCTGCATGAGCAAATGCCCCATAAGAGGATCACGGGGGAATCCATCGCTAATCTTCTGGTCAACACACATGACAAGTACAGTAGCAAAGACAAGTCACTCAAAGGACATGTCATGCTGAGAGTGGACGCTGTCACAGACTCCTTCGTTCAAACTCCATCGTGGAAATGAGGTCTTTTCTTACGTCGGGACAACATGTGCCGTTAAATGTGCCGTGTTCACGTTTCCCTGTTTAAAACTCTGCTTTTTCATTTAAGCACCAGAAACTAAGATGCTAATCAAAACAGCAAGCGATGGTCAAATGGTTTCTCCTCCATTGTGGCTGTAGTTCATCTATTTTATCACTTTAACTGTTTCTACAAGCTCACTTAAGTTCTTTGGACTATAAACTCTGAATATTTCTGTCAGTTTCATGAGAAGCAGCTTGTTTATCGGTGACGGCAGAGAGCTGAACTGAAATGTAAAGTACTGATGATTCTTCCTCTAAACACCTTTTCGTTTTCTTTTGAAAACGAGGTGCTTCCACAGCGACGTGTGCACAGTCAGGGCCGCCTGTAATTAGGAGGAGGCTTTAAAAACTGAACCGTCACTGACTCACTTTCTTAAAATACCAGCAGCCAATTTCATAACCAGCACAACCTTCCTGTTTAAGTGGATCACAAGTTATTCAGCTCGCCGGTTATGTGAAGCAGAGCGGACTGAACCTGTGGCTTCATTAACATAATAATTATGACAAACTTTCTGTATACAACACCTTTCAACACACCGTTACTAAGTGCTTTACAGTGAAAGCAAACACAAAACCATAAAAATTAGACACACAGAGAGCAAAAGACACGATTAAAAGGGTTAAATAATTAGTAGAAAAGTAAATAAAATAGAGTGAAAAGCCATGAAGAGCCTTAAAAGTGATCAATACGACCTTAAAATCGACCCTGAAACAAACAGAAGGCACAAATATCAGCAGCACAGTTTGTTTTAAACTTAATACTCTGCTGTTGTTCACTTAAAGGTGAACAATAAAACACCAGGATGGAAGATGGGGGGGGGTACTGCCTTGACATTCCGCGTATACTCCCTTTAAAATGAATGGAAAAAAAGGGACATTACAAAAATCTTATTTGCAGTGAACACTCAGTCCTGTAGTTTGTTGTGTATCCGCCCAACAACTTCATTTCCTGGTGTGAAATGAGAAATAGGATCTCACAGGGAAACCAGTGCAGCTGAAAACCTTTTGGTCCCAAAAAAAAATAAAAAAATGGTTCCTGACTTGTTAATACGCGACTGGAAAAATGTCCCAGCGCCCGTTAAACAAAAATGAAAGTATGAAAGTACAACAAACAGAGATGCAATCTGAAAATGAGGGGGCCCCAGAGAGGAACAACAGTAATGATGATGCTGAGGAAACGAAGCAACGTAAGAATAATAAACACTTGTTAGGAAACAGCTCGTCACACTGCAGATAATCTACTCAGAGCTTCATGTATCATCATCTAAATCAGCAACGAGACGAATATCGAACCTCCTCGCTGTATTTCTCATGTTTTCCTTTAAGGGCGTTTGTGTTCCAGGTCCGTCGCTTTCATGTTTTACATCATTCAGTTCAGAAAGGAAGCAGATATTCACGGTGTTTCTATTTGAAGCAGAAGTTGGGAAGACAACGAGCCTTTGTCTACGTTCTTGTCAGTCACGTTTGGACGGACTCCAAACATCAAATCCCCATCGGAGACATCAAATGTGTGTTTGAGTGCTGCATCAATCGGACGACTTTGATTAAATCCTCGCCCGCCTCACTTTCAAGTGCAGCCAAAGGGATTTTTCTTGTGTCGAACTGTCCAGAAATAATTCTTAGAGTATAAATATAAAACCACATTTCGCATAAATAGCACAACGAGCCAATAATACAGATCCTATTTATCGCCATCCTAAAACAAGCGGTGCGTCCTGGTCCAGCTTCCGTCATTAGAGCTGAAGACGTGCTGCTGCAGGTTGAAGTGACGAGTGTGTGGGTCCGGAGATGGAGAGGGACCACAAAAGTCCCAGTTTAATTATTTTATTTTATTTTTTTTTTCAAAAAGTGTCCAGAGCAATTTTCTTTTCGGGGAGCTTAATATTCCTAGTTTCCCTGCAGAGATCTGTGCTGTTGCTTCATTGATCTGTGCAGAATGTGCTGCATGCAAGACGGGAAAGAAATGGGGGGAAAACTCTTGTGTTTTTCCAGTTTTACCTTTAAAATCAGTTTAAAAGTTGTCATCGGATTAATTATATCATAAAGTCATTGATCACCCGATGATCGCTCTCCTGTCCGAGTCACAGCAGCTTGAGCCCCATTAAGCTCCATAGAGCCAGCTATTCCGTCAACCAGGAGTCCTAATTGATTGCACTAGAGAAGAGTTATTTGAATGGATTACCGTAAAGAGCATCATGGATTAGCCCGTGAGAGACATGGATCCCGGGGGAGCCTTAAATTGGTCACATAAAGTGATTATAAAACATCCGTACGGTTGGCAATTATTGGGCTTCCTCCTCATCAAAGGAAGTTAACCCTTCCTAATTGTTTGCTCGATGCTCTGATGTCACCCCTCGCTGGCTGCAGAGTGCACGACCCACTACGGAAACACGTGCGGTTGTAAATAAAGTTTTAAAGCTTTATGCGGGGCCATTGGTGATGTTGTCAAGCTGGTGACTATTAAAAAATAAAAAGCATCCTGTGTGCTCTTTCAGGCAGGATGAGTGCAGCGCACCAACCTCTCCGTGGCAGCACCATCCATATTTAAAAAGGCTAAATGGCTGGTTTACACGTCTTGATTAACGATTCATGTGATCACATTATTACTGGGAACTCCGGTGCTCAATCAGAGTAAGAGAAAATCCGACAGAGTGCCTCCTCAGTGGTTCTGTTGTGCTTGCTGCATTTCCCAGAATTCAACTCATCCGATTGCCTCGCCCCTCCGTCCTAATGTACTGTATGTTTTTTAGCCATCGCTTTACTCGCTGGATGCTCCCTCGGTCCATTAATGTCCTGACGAGAGCCACATCTATCAGGACTGTGGACGCCGTTAGATTAAAGGCTCTGCCCTGTCAGAGACGAGAGGATCCAAATCAGATCAAAGATGCCTCCAGTAAACATCCTGTCTGAGCCCATTTGTGTGTGTCGCCGCTGAAACACCTGAACTCTGACAACTCTTCTGGTTAAGTGGCACGACCGTAAAACATCGTTATTACAGCAAATCAGGAACTATTTCAGGCCTTAATCGTCATAAATTGGCTACAAACAACCCAAAAAACCAAGTAGTCTGATACGTTACTGACCTTACTTGTGTTTTGGACAAATTCAGACAAACATACTAATTTGGATTCGGTATGTAAAAGAGGTCACATATGAAAATCCACCGGTGGGGTTTCATGCAATTCTTATAAAAATAGGAAAATTAATGAAATAGAGGTGATAAAACAATAAGAAGTATGTTTTTAGAGCTGTTAAAGAGGCCCTGGGGCTCCAAACTGAACAATAAAGGATCATTCCGGTATTTTTAATCCTGAATCAATGGCTGCTCCGAAATCCCAATCAAAGCACATCCACTAAAAGTTCACTGACAAGCTCAGATTGTTATTTTAAGTGTCTGAAAACATCATGGGAAAGATCCCAAGAAAAACAGACCTGTAAGATCCTTTTTGTTTACCCATAAACAGCTGTTCTATCAGACTATTCAACCCCACCAGACTCCATTGACATAAACAGCAGTTTTACTTCTCTCAACACAGCAGTGGTTGGTCTGCTGCTGCCTCGATTGGATAGTTTATTTGTGTCATTATGTGTTAAACAAATATTGTATTGATTCAAACTAACCTGAGAAAACACCCAAATCACACAATAACATAAACCATCTAACTGATGGAGACAGTAACAGATGAGCAACTGCAGTGTAAAATTACTATTTTTGTCAATGGAGTCTGGTGCATTTGAAGAGAGCGATATAACGGCTGCTTGTGGTCAAACCAAAAGGATCTTCCAGGTCTCTCTCTGTAGGGATCCTTTCCATGATGCTGTCACACACTTAGAATAACACTCTGAGCCTGTCAGTGGATCAAACAAGCTCTTTTAGTGGACCTACTGTGATCAGGTGCAGCTGCAGCGAAGGCTTACGCTGTTGCCCCTTCACTGCCGGCTGTCCCACGTTTAAAAATACTGGAGTTGTCCTTTAGGGTTAAGCTAAAATTTACAGCCCAACATAAACCAATATTAGACTGGTTGTCTCACAAATAAACAGCTAGTTCTCAAAATGTCATCTCTGTCGCTTTAATCAAATGCTGTGCTTTATTAATGAGCCTCGCACAGGCAGTCAGGCTGCGACTGGAGGAAGGAAACGGTGGAGAAATGAGTGAAAGCTCGAAGGGGGCTACACAGTTTTGACAGACAGCTGTCAGCCATTCATTACAGGCTCCCTAATGATTTTTTTCCACGTCGCTGATGAAGTGCCGGGGCACCTTTCTCAGCATGACAGGGGGCTTTTCTCAAATCATGACACCTCAATTCTTCGCTCTTATTACACGCCATTCAGTCAGACACACCACAGGTGACGAAGCCTGTCGTCTGTGTCGAGAGCTGTGGAATTTCAGACTAATGCAACTAAACAAACTCCCCGTTCGATGCACATGCTGTTTTGAAACACAGATTTCGGCGTGCTCTTTAGTGGGAAAAGAGGAGATAATTGCGGCTTTGGTTTATCCCCCTCAGAATAGGATTAAAACGTGAGGCCGCTCACCTTTAAAGACGGATCTCTGACCATCTGTTTTTATGTTTCCTCTTGTCAAAAGCCGTCCTCCATTTAATGTCATGTCTCTTTAACATTTGACACTTACGAACATGCTTCGTTTCCAAGCTTATAAACTCCTGTTAGATTCTAACGAGGCTCTTATATAACAGAGCAAAATATGGCGGTGAGTTTTTAATTAGACATTTTTCGCCTACTTGCATTAAGTAGATGTTATGTGACTCACTCCTCATAACAAGGAGCTAAAACTGAGGTGAAAACTTTGAGCCTCAGCTTCTTACGACACTTTCAATCTTGTGTAGTGACACGATTGATTGACACCAATGAGAAAACTGTACCGCAGGTATTCATCTGATCAGCTGATCTCTTCTGACTCACGTCCTGCTTTTCAACTTAATTTCACCCTCCATTATTTTTGCCATTTCTTTTTTTAATTACAGTAAAAAAAAAAATCCGTTATTTATAATTTCCATTAGAACCTGCTGTGTTTGTTTATTTCTACTCAACATTTCAGGATTGATTTATGCTCCACGGTGCATGTTTGTCATTGTCTCTGTGCTTCTTTATTCCCTTTAGAAAGATAGCACTAAAGCTGAAAATTGCATCTCAAATGGATTATAGATTAGTATCGGTGTCTGACTGTCCAACTTGGGCGGTAATGTGTCAGGACTGCAGCACAGGCCCGACGAATAATTACTCATCCAGTTTGTTTTGAAAACCCAGTTGAAGGTGCAATAAATCTACTCTATGATGTGAGTGATACCAGTGTATTAGTCAATAACGCTGCCTGACAATAGTTGTCTCCAACTGTGTGATTGAGATTCATATGTGCGTCCAGCGTTACTGTACAGCAGCTGCATTGACTTGTTAATTTTGGGGGAAGAAGGGATTAAATGTAGCTGTAACGAACTCCTTCTTCAGCCACTAAAGCAGTTATCCTAGTGAATATTCATTAATAAACAGCAGAGCTGACAAACAAAGGTGTGACGGCGTGTTGCTGCCAACTTGTGCACGACTCTAACAGCCGTACATGCACTTTATTTTGTGCTTGTGTGAATAATACTGTCACCTGTGAGGAGGAAACCACGCTTTGAGAGTAAAACCGTCACCTGCTTCGCTCCCCGGTGGTGTTTCCTTTTGGCAGTAAGTGGGCGAACCACAGGTGGAGAAAACCTCATTGGCTGCTGCTGTAAGTCGCCGCTGTGCTTCTGCCTGTCCGACATATTGGGATAATGAAAGATCCAGCGGTAAACAACAACTGTGAGACGCAGACTTCACTACAAAATAAACCCCAGTAGCTGAATTTAATTCCGAGACGTGACCAGTATCATGTGCAGTTTTTAAAGTTTACAACAAACCAAACTTCATGAAAATCTGTTCAGAATTAACCGAATACAGTGAACAGCTTAAGTTAAGGACACAGCTGGTGGTCGAATTATTATTAAAATGTTTAAAAGAAAATGTAAAGTAAGAGATAACCTGTTTACTGTCAGTTCACTCTTATTTATCTGCTTCTGGTTACCTAGCTTACATTTTAGACTTGTTTTTCTTTTAATTTGTAAGGCACCATTTCTCTGCATCCACTCAGACACTCTACACTTAGTTTGATTTTTATTTAATTACTAACTTTTCTGTTTTTTTCCTTATTATTATTCCTTATAATTTCCTTCAGGATGAATAAAGCTGATCTCATCTTATCTTAACATACATAGCCAAAAGTATTGGATACATGATTGGATAGTTAAAGGTACTGTAATGGATAAAATGACCAAACTGATATTCAATAGATTTGATCATAAAAACATATTTTATGAATATAATAATTGTATCTAATCAATATCAAGAAGTAAGATCCAGTTTAAATAAACGTATTCGAGCCATGAAGAGTGGCTGGTAAGGTTTTAACTTTATACTATATTCCTTATATATTTGAGACATTATCTCGGTAGTATCTCACAACAAGCAGCTGTTTTACTGTACCTGGAAATCTGACGAAGCTAATTTTAGCCATGAAAGTTAATGACTACAGTAAGTCATTTAAACGCTTCACATCGGCGACATGATTAATCACATCACACGAGGCGTCTCGTCCAATATGTAATATATCTTGTCACGTGACCTTTGGCCTCGGTTGTAGAATGATAATTGCCTCTGCCTCGTCTCCTTAGCAGGTTATGACACAGACACGTTTATTGACTAGACACCCTTGTACAAGTATTTTACAAGAAGCGTGCAGAAGGCGAAGTAGATGAGGAGCATCTGGGAAGCAGAGAGGCTGTTGTTTCTGTCGGCGGAGGAACCTGCTGTTAAAAACCTCATTAAAGCTTCTGCTTCTTTAAATAGGGGATGATGTATTCTAATAAAATCTCTGCCAGACAGGAGCCATGTGTGACTGTGACAACAAGGTGATTTTTAACCATCGTTTCTATACATAAACTACAACAAACTGTTGATTCTTTAAAAGAAATCTGCCAGGCAAGTGCTCCTTTCACCCTCATGTGTGTTTGTGGAAGTAAACTCAAATGGACAACAGCAATAAAAATGCTAATTCTGGCTCGATTTTATCAGAGCATTATGTGTTTATCTCCACTAATGTCCATTAGCATTTAGAGGATTTATTTGTTGCATCCTTCAGCCTAACTGGGATAAGAGTCGTCCCGGTGGCGTGTCTGTCATCTTGTGTTGAGATCTCCTTCAACTGTGCAGTTCGCCTTCTTTGGTGCACCAGAAAACCTTTCCCTCCTCTGATAGGCGAGCACCAAACTCTGCGTTGCGTCCTCTGCCCCTCAGTGAGCCTGAGAGAATCTCCTCTGTCAGAAACAATAACTTCCCCTTTCAAGGCAGATGGAGTTTTATTTCTCAACAGCAGCATCACACAAGCTGGTTTTTCCATTCGCCTCCCCGATGTTTCCCTTCACTGCCGCTCTCATCATAGATAGAGATCACCTGCTGATTCCCCGTCACCTGGTCCAGCTGTAATACTCTTTTTTTGGGTTCTGTAAAACGGAGCTCACACTGCAGGTTCAGGGAGGAACATAAAGTCATTATTCCCCTTAAATCAGGCGATTATCAGCTGATCCCCCCCCCCACACACACACACACACACACACACAATTCCTGCTTCATGAATGTGCTGCTGCTCCTATGTAGTCCTGACCACCTCAGGCTTAAATGCACCGCCCACGGATGGATTACTGAACGGACCGATCAGCACAGGGGCCGAGAGGTCAGAGGGCAAATGGGCCAGAGCCTCTGTCTGAAGTGGCAATTTAACATTTGTTGATGAAAAGTCAATGAAATGACCACAGAGACGCTCCGATCTCTTCAAACCGTCTCTGGAAAGACTCAAAAGGACTAAAAAGAGAGAAAAACAACCACACAGAGATACAAACATGGACAAAGAGACATGACGACTGCAAAAAGACTTAAAATGACTACAAAAGGTTTTACAATGAGACCATCCATCGTTGAGTTACACCCTGAAGTGGTCACCAGTCAGTCACAGGGCACAAAGAGAGCAGCCCGTCCTCAAACTGAAAATGATAACAGGGCTTGTTTTCTTAGTAAGTAATTCCAAAGGAGGGAGGAGGGAGTCAGGGGACGTTCTGTAAAGGAGGAGGTCGGGTGTCTGAAGGACCAAAATTCAGACGTATCTCAACTGACTTATTTCATTTCAAATTACATTACACATTCCAGTCCTAACATCTGCTCCACATCTAACAAACTTCTAACCCAAACTCTGCTCTTTTCCTAAACTTGAGAAGTAGTTTTGGTGCCTACACCAAACCAAACTGCAGCCGTGTCACACAACATTCACACATGTGGTTGTTGGAGTGATCTATTCTGTCGTTTTGGTACGAGGACGCGCTGGAAAGACACAAAACAACCAGGAAGAGGCACAAAATGACCGCAGAGGAAGTGGCTGTCTTTAATTTGTAGGTGATCTTCAGGGCCGTTGACATCACATGTCTGCTGACCATCATTAGCAAGCATCTGGCTTCTAATTCACTGGATGCTAAACCACTGCAGCCTTCACTGATATTCATTTCAGTTTTCCTGCTAACGAATGCTAACGCTGCTAATAGCCCATTAATGAATAAGTGGTTACGAGGCATCGGTTAAGTCATGAGATTGCAGTTAATTAAATATCAAAACACGCTGCATCTTGAAGATGCATTAGCAGAGGCACTGCTGAGAAAATGTATATCAGCCAAAAGTGTGTTTAAGCAGCCGTTTTTTTCTGTTTGGTAAAATTACAATTTGATGCATTTACCCAGAAGCCAAGTGTGTAGACACATCTTTTAAAGTTTAAAGGCAAATCTTGAGGTTTTAAATTGGATTTGTTGCCAGCAGCTCCTCCTACAAACGTCTCCAAAGATGAACGGCTGCTTTAAACTGCGTGCTATGTATTCACAAAGTCACAACTTTTTCTATTAGAAAACTTTGTGTAAGAGAAACTCCCATGTGGAAAACAGAAAGAAAAAAAAGACCTAACAATGAGGGAACTGAAATAATTTATTCTTCTTGGAGAGCAATAAGGTGTCTGCAACCTCATTCTCTGTTTGTGGCTCTGTATCTGCAATTCTGTGTGGGTAATATGTCAGAGTGCAGCGAATTTGTGTTTTAATCAGCATCATAACATGACGGAAACACAAAAAAACACAGTTTCTTTCTACCGGCTTGGATGTTTTCCTCAATTGGAGCTCCCATTGTTTCAGGCTGCTTCGTGAAATGGGTTAAGCCATGTTTTTGTGAGTGGTTGTGAGTCAAAAACTATAAAGAAGTTCATGAATAAATCTAAGACAGAGTGCATCTCAGATGTGCGTCTGTTATCTCAGGCTCTGTCAGCGGGGATTGGGAGTTCAGGGACAGTCTGTGTCAAACTTGCAAGATTTCCAGAGTTTCAGAGCCACACCGCCAAAGTAAAATGCATAAGGCCGTAATAAATGGTTAAACCTCGGCGTGAGTGTCCAGACTGAATTAGGCTGAATCTGGGTAAGAAGATGAAATTGTAAAATTCCCTAGAAACCAAGCAAACTCTTGAAGATGTAGATGAACTCAGCCCTCTTTGTGGAGGTAATCTCAAAGTCATGATGTCCTCTCCCTAAATGTGTGGGATAGTCCGTCCGGTCGGTCAGATATAAACATTAAGCGCAGGGAAAGGCTGCTCAGCTTGTCAATCAGAACGCAGAGGCAGGTTCACCTGTCGGCCAGAAGCACGGCGTGATTGAATTAGCTCCAGTCACTTTCCGAAGGTTAATTAGTGGGGAGGCCGCGGCTGAAAATGGTGAGGTAACTGACGGCGATAAGGGGAGCGGCCTTGTTGCAGATTTAAACATTTAGCAATTCTCCAAATATTCCAAAAACTCTTTTATTTTTAAGCTGTAAAACACATTTTTACATATTTTGGGTGTAAGTGACTGCAAAAGGTTTTGGAGTTGATCCAGGAGATCAACTCCAAAACCAAAACGAGAAAGGGCAGCAAACAATGTCTGTAATGTAATCCTTCAGGGTAACTGCCCCAAATCAAAGTAGGTCCACTAAAAGTGCTTGTTTTTGCCACTGACAGACTCAGATTGTTATTCATGTGTCTGATAAGGTTATGGAGAGGATCCCTACAGAGATGGACCTGGAAGATCCTTTTTGTTACCCAGAAATAGCCTTTAAAGTGCTCAGTTCAAAGCCACCAGACTCCATTTACAAAAATACTAATTTTACACAAGCGTTTGCTGGTCTTCTGCTGCCTCAATCATTTAGTATGTTTGTGTCATTATGTGACTTTGTGTTATATTATTATATTGGATCCGATCTAACCCTTTGAAAACACCAAACAAACTAACCGATCGAAGCGATGGTAAACCAGCAACTCCTCAGTTCTGCGAGGTAAAACGACTGTTTCTGACAATGGAGTCTGGTGGGTTGGAACCAGGCGATGCAACAGCTGTTTCTAGTCAAACAAAGAAAGTCTATATCTGTAGGGATCTTTTTTAATAATGTTGTCAGACACTTCAAATAACAATCTGAGCCTGTCAGAGGCGAAACAAGCACTTTTAGTTGAAGGACTACATTACAGTCACTGTTTGCCGCCTGGTCTTGACGGCCAGTTGAGGCGATCTACTGGACCAAATCCACACATTTTTGTACCTATCACTCATTTTAAACCCAAAATATGTTGAAAAAGGCCCAAGGTTTAAAAATACTGGAGTTATCCTTTAATAGAATTACAACACCACCCAGAAATCCCCTTAAATCCACCAGAATAGTGACTTATTCTCAACTTTTGTGCCACAGAGCAGCTCCCACTTTAGTTGGACATGTCATGAGTCAGCAGCTGGAGACATTGCTGGCAGATGCTTAGGCTCGCAGGCCAAAACAACGTGCCGAGTTGATGGTCAGTTGATGGTCTGGAAAATTGCATTTAAACCTTCAGGTTCTATTCTGAGTTGTATCTTACTCTGAAACGTACAGAATTAAATTAAACTCTACTTTGCTCCTGTCCCTTTGATAAATGCTCTCTACAGCCCGGTTGCCTTTCCCCCCTGATCAGTATGCGTGCTGCGAAGCTGAGCAGTTATGGTTTCGTTATGGAACACACTAATACAGAGATTAAGCATTATTGTTAAATAAAGTACTGCAGCAGGCTGTGGGGAGGATGCACTCTTCTTCTTCTCTTGTTTTTTCTGCTAACTATTGTGCCATAATTCCTCTGCAGGGTTTCACCGATGCATCTGTTTCCACCAGTGCGGTTTGATTCCACGCCTTTCTCCGTGGGCTTATCATCTTTATAAGAGGTGTCACCCAAAGTGGAGCTTTTAGTTCGTAATGAGATTTTTTGTTCTCGTCTAAGCTTGAATCGCACTAGGTCATGAGCCTGCTGAAGGACTCTTGATACACTGAAGAACAATAGAGTGAGATATTGGGAATTTACAAGAGATGGCAAGGCAGTAAGTCATTTAAAGTTTTACAAAGAATGACACCTGTGTGGAATACCAAGTAGTAAGTGGGCCGAGTGTAACTTTCCACTAGACCACGTCCAGAGTGCCTGTGTGTGTATAGATCTGCCCAAACTCTGCGCTCCAGGCCGTAATTATCCCCAAAAAAGATCTTTTATTTGATATTTGCTCTATTACATCATCAGTATTAATTGAGATCAGCCCACACTTCAGCAATACTTCTTATCCTGATGCTAATGTGCAGATAATTAGCAGAGACAAGCGCTAACTGACAGCAATAAGGTGTGATTTGTCCTTTATTGATCTCTGCAGAACCTAAATAAATCTAGGATGTTTCGGGGCAAACTAGCAAAAATAAAAGGTTTATATGTATCATTCAAGTAATGTGATGTTAAAGCTGAGAGAGTTATAGTTTATCCATTGTTCTCTTTCTTTTTGTCCACAACAACTGATATGACTGATAACTCAGAGCTTCTGAACAGTCAAGTCTGTTGTTCAGGTAAACAGAAAGAGTAAACTGACACAACACTGCTATAAAGACCCAAAGTCCATCTAAATAATGCTGCTTTAACACCATTAATGAGCCAATTTACTGTTTTACTCCAATATAAGCACATTTAGCAGCCATACGTGACTTATAAAATCACTTTTAAGAACATTTAAGGACATTTAAGAACATTGTTAAAGTGAAAAATTCAAGAGAAATTTGTGTTTTCAAGTCGCTCAAATCACCAACTCAAAATACAGTCCGTCAATACGACATTTATTACTTTATTTCAGCCTCAGGACGACTTATTGAGATAAATACTCTGAATACTGAACTGAAAGCTTCCTCTGGCTCTGTTTTATAAGGGGAAGTGATGCCAGTTGTCACGTGGGAACAAGAGGCTTCGTCTGGAAAACAAATGAACGCAGTGCATCGAGGAGGCGCAAAGTAGTCCTCACTTATAGGAGATGTTCGCTTACAGTAACTAACACCTCCCTCTGCTGGAAAAGACTCCCCGAGTACGACAAGTATATCACTGAAGCCATAAAATGCTCTGAACTTTTAGCAAACATTACTCAACGAAGACAGGACCATCCTGGCAATATCCCCAGAGTAATTAATGTATGAGTTTAATATCCTCTGATATAACCCAAGCTACGTGCCCTCGTTCTCCGTCCCTCCAAAGCAATTCAGTACCTCAATGAGCACAATGTTTTCCTTCCCCAGGAGAAGTAGTTCCATTTCAACTCAATTGATTCTCCACTTCAGGTTTCCCATCTTTACTTTTTTTTCCTCCATTCTTCCCAGCAAGAAAGTGCATGCATTTTCAATGACATCAAATAAAGGGCAGTCATTGGTATGGATGAGGAGGGCTCCTCGGAGATTGAAGCACCTTCACCATCACAAAGCACAGGAGGGGAAACTCGGGGAGAGACAAGACAAAGCAGGGCCTCAAACTGTAGAAGCAGATGTCTTGATATCACGCTTTGGTAGAACCTTGGAGATAGAGCGACGTTTAGTATGCACGGGGAAATTGTTTGGGCCGACACGGTGACAAACAGAAGGGTACTGAGAGGCAGAGATAGCCGGAGAGGGTGGAGAGACGCAGTCTGGTGGGCTTTGCATACAATATACAATTGTTTGAGGGGACAAAGAGACGCAGAGGTTTCATGATCTTTTTCATCAATGTGGCCATCGGCAGCTTCTGACGGCGCTTGCCTCGGAGCGCTGCCTCCTGTGGCGGGCGGAGAAGCACTCGTCAGGCTTTTTCCTTTACGGTTAAAAGACCCCAGCCGGACTCAGAGATCCATCCGACCACAATCATTACCGCAACACCTACTTCAACCGCCTCCTCAGCGCCTGGCCTCTTGTACGAGGCGTCACTGGACGGCTCGAAAACAGTCAGCCGCCAAAAACTAGGATTTTATGAAAGACGGCCGCGTTTGTGTCGCTTTGTAGAAACCAATGATTTCCTCTGAGTAGAAGTAAAGAATGAACAGACCCTGAGCAACTGGAACAGAAATGTACAGGCTGTGTTTGAATCATTCTTCAACAGCAGGGTTTCAATAGGTTATCCACAGAAGAGCAAAAGAAAAAGCCTTCATTACCCAGCGCATAAAGCCTAAATGGAAAAGAGACTGTGCAATGGCTGCCTGTGTCTGATAGGAGAATATACTCAGCTCTGATGCCTTGGGTGTTCTGGCCTGCTGCACTCAGGGCTAGCACTGGACCATACAGATTGCTGCCATTATGGAAAGTAGGTCTGTGGCGGCAAATAGACCTGAGCTCTCATACGGCAACATGCACTGCCGGATGCCTTAGGCTCACTTGAAGATCTGAATATACAGTATGATTTGCATAAAAACAAACACTGGAAATTAATTTTTATGTAGTTGGCGGCATTGTTTACTCCCCAACAACACCGCGGGCATTGTTTTTGTTGGCATGTGCTGTGGAGTCGTTGGGACGTGAGTGAGATGCGGCGTTCTGATGTAAAAAACAAAAAAAATCTACATTTTGTCATGCAGAAGCCACAGTATCAGCCATCAGTGTGAGCGTGCTCGTCCTCACAAGGGGGAACTAGTGGGGCTGTAATTTATGCCTGGTTTTCAGTGGTGAGGCCGTGAATCAGCTCACTAGAGTGAGTCATTGTGGACAAACAAAACACAGCCAATGCATTCCAAATGAGGAGACCTCTCAGCTTTAACTTAAACTTCCATTTAGCCGCCAAAGGAACTCACTCCAACGGCACGCTGTGAGCAAGTGGAGGTCAGGTCAGATGAGCTCAGTCTCTGCCGCGCGGTATTTGAGATAAAGGTCAGAGACTGGGGAATAATAAGACAGCATTTTTCTTTAAGAGATGCTTTTCCTTGCCACATGTTCTGCAGAGCTGTATTTTTCATATTCATTTCATGGAACATTTGATTTGGAACCTCTTTCCTCCCAGGGGCTTTGAGAGCGTCCTTTTCTTCAGTGCTCCTCTGCTGTTGCTCTTTTGTCATCATGAAGGTGGTTTTGTAATGGCTGCCTTTGGCATTCGGCAGCAGTGTCCTCCACCACGGCTCCTCTTTGTCTGTACTTGAATAGCTGACCAGAGCTTTTTCGTCATCATCTCAGCCAGATTATGTGACCCTGGGAGAATTGCAATTAAAACTGTCTGTGCACCAAAATTGGACATCATTTGTGTTTTTAAAACAGAGTCTTTGATGCGCCTTTGAATCAAATTGGAGCAGAGCACATTTAAGTGCGTCTGAACACAGAAAGCTGTAGCAGCACAGGACTGAAATTCGGGGACAGCGTCTGCTCTCTTATCACGCTCACTGCTGAAAAACCTCAGGAGTTTATACAGGAAGTGGCTTTTGCATGCATCACAAAGCAAAACAGCTTGTTGTTCATTCACCACATTTGGTCCAGAGTGGGAATGGGCGAACTGGCAGCTTCCCCATCTCCAGGAAATTATGGTTTTTCCTGCCCGTCTAACTCAAAGGCAGGCTGCCTTTGTATTTTTGCCGCCTGCCTTTGCTCAAAAATTCTGACAACGTGCCCCAGCTCAGCAAACAACATCTCTGATGTCGCTGGTAAACACTGGGAAAACATAGCGGCGACTAACAGAGGGAAAAGGGGAAATTTATACCTAAGTGGTCGTGTATTGACCAAAGGCCCTTTCCTAGTGTTTGGCCCGGCGTTAAATCATAACACTACAGTAACTGTCGGCCCAAGCACTTACTCACTGAGACACCTATGAGGCTTTAAAGTCCTGGGTGTTTAGAAATGAGTAGATCATTGATTGCAGAGGTGCTACATGCAAATATTTCCCCAAACAAGAGACGCAACAGAGGACAGAAGAGTTGATCGCACCGCAGCAGGAAGAACATTAAATGGCAAAAGCTGATCAACAGGAAAATTAAAGCAGTGAAAGAAAATCCAGAATCCATTTTGTTCCATTACATTTGATTCTGAAATGTCGCCTGGTCTGAACGTTGTGTCTTTATTTACATAATTAAGACCCACATACCCCCCACCTCAGTGTGGCGCCCCCACCCGACACACGTTCTCCAGCCGTTGGACCTTTTATATTTGAAAAGCAGAAATAGGCTAAACTGTAAGATAAAGATTCGTAGATAATCTCACCCTCTAGGCTGACTGAGATCTGAGTGAAACACACAGAGCCTCAGATTATTGCTCCAATCTGTACCAATCTGCATCAGTTTATCAGCGTGCAGAGCAGCGTGCGGCGTTGGAGCCGATTCAGAGCTGCAGCCCTTTTTTCCCTGTAGCACAATGTCAAATCATTATTAGCTATTATTGTTATTCTGTTGGAGTTTTTATGTAATTCAAATGTTACATGAGGCCTGCAGTTATTATGAGCTGTAGGTGTCTGTGTGTGAGTTTGGCTGTTTGGGGATATGAAATGTGAAGAATACAGCGGTGTTGTTATTGGAGTGTTCGCTCGCTGCAAAAAGTATATGCAAAACAAAGCTGTGGCACAGAAATGTACCAGCAGACGAGGTTGTTGAGAGCTGCAGACCCTCCGTGGTGCTGCTGGTCCCACGTTTACAACCACTAGTGAGCACGTGCAGACGTATCTGTAACCGAAGCATGAGGAGGAACACCACAGCACTCGTGTGACTATAATGTGATGAAGTAAACACAGAAAAAGGTCAAACGACAGCAGGGGTGGTCTTTAGGTCCACGGTGGCAGGAGGGGTTCAGCTTGAAGAATATTCTCTCTGCCATAAAGTGTCACATCTATTCTGGTCTAACAGTGATCAACCCCACCCCCAAACCAAAAGGCGACCCATTTAGGCAGCACTGGTGAGCGCAAACAGCAGAACAGGCTAACACACATATCGATACCTCTGGATATTGATTAGTAACAAATTAGTGGTTATTGTGAGATCATTTAATGCTAATCTTACATTTCTGAGGTTTGCTAGCAGTCTGTGTCCCTGTAATCTTTTCTGTTAATTGCACCAGATATGTAAATATGGAGGAAATGATATTAAACAATAGAGGAAAGAAAATAAAATCTGCTCCTCAGGAAGGGCAGCGTTTACGTCTTAATTCAAAAGATCTAAGTTGTTTTATAATAAATGTTCCACTGAATCGAATGCACATCTTGAAGCCGTCATATGCAGAGATCAGATTTCTGTAGAATGATAAAACAATCCGACAGAAAGGCACATCATTATCATTATTATTATTATTATTATTATTATTGGTGATGGCAGTCTTTAAACTGCTGCTGGATACCTGCAGCAAACAGCATATTATGTTTTTAATTCCCTCGTCAGCAGCAGCACTTTGACCCTCGAACAACTAATTGCCGTAATGACGGCTGTAATAAGTGATTTGGCGGTGTAATAAAGGGAGGTCACGCTCTAGATCTGTCTACTGGAAGGACTATAATCGCTTCAAATTAAAGTATCTGAAAGACATATAGCACATTCAGTCTGTTACAAATTAAAGGCTGAACTTTTCTGAGAAAAACCAGAGGTTTTACTGCCACAGACGGACAGAACGTGGTCCAATATGACCAATAGCTGAAGCGGCTGATGTCGGATCGATATTGCAGTGGAGCTGATATCCAACAGTCGCTTTGCTGACTTTATGACTCCTCTGAAACCTTAAAGATTATTAAAGCAACATTTAAAGCCAACATTTAAAACAACAACACAAGTACAAAGTAATAGCAATTTGTTTTCAGCGTAGCCCAAAGCATTCTGAAATGTACCTGTTGGAGCAAACTGTATCACTGAGAGGATTAACTGGTGTCATGTTCTTATATGGAACTAAGAGGAGAACCAGATGGAGGATTTAAAAGCAAACAGAGTGCTTTCATTTGAAACACGATTAACAGGAAGCATCTAAAGAGGGTAAATAATCTCTTTGGGATTTTTTTGTACTGCAGATTAGAGAGAAAGAGCCACAGCCATAGTTTGTCTCCATTTGCAACAGATCTTAATTTAATTTTGGACGAGCCAATAGTCAAACGCCGTGCACAGTTTCTCTTGTTCCTCTTGCAGAATCAGAGCTCAAAAAGATTTAAATGTATGCATGAATGTCTCCAGACAAAAAAGATCCTACATGATCCTGCATCCATTCCAAGCGTCACTTCCTGTGATGTTGGATGGTTTATTTAATGCAGCTTCTTAACTCTGGCCTCCCTCAGTTGCATCTGACAGTCCTCAGGTTAATGGTGTGAAAACAGGGACCTTGTTTTTCCCAACCTGTCAAGTGGTAATTGGCCAACAGTTTCCTTAAATTGCAGTCTGCCACGGGGACTGCAAACACCTCTTAAATTGTGTACAAAATAATTAGTTGGAGGAGAGAGGATGCCGTAAGCGTGAATCCTTGGCCTTGAGTGCAAGATTTCATTACCAACATGTACATTATAAGTATGTTTTTTCATCCTGATACAAAGCAATTAAAGTCAACTATGTGTTCTTGTCTTTGTGTTGCAGGTTATTCCTCCGTGCACATGAGCGAGACGCAGGAAGGACGACAGTGGCAGAAACAATAAGATGAGACCGTTTAATGATGGTAACCTTTAAGGAGGAAAGCACAAGCCAGCCTGAGGTGGTGAAATCTCTTTTAGGCATCACCACAAGTTCACTGCAGGCAAACCTCAATGAAAGAAACTCAGCGTAAGGGCAGGTACTCAACATTTTTCTGATTGGTACATGGGGACAATACCATCCATCAATGAAGAGGAGACAAATAAAAGGATTGCTCCTGGCCCCTGAGGACAGTTGAACAGCCGGCTGATTTTCCAAAAAGATCCTCTCAGCTGCACTGAAACCACAGCGGCATCACCTTCCTCTCATTTTTTTGGCCCCTGCACATAACTCTCAGAGAAGCACCAATGGCCTGCAGCTTAGGCATGGTGATGAGTGCCTTGTTTTGGTCTGTAGCCATTGTATATTTGACTCATTTTGGCAGAGTCAGTGGAGACTGCTGGTTAATTGAGGGCGAAAAGGGCTTTGTATGGCTTGCGATTTGTAGCCAAAACCAGCCACCTTTTGAGGCCATCCCACAGCATATCAACAGCACCATTGTGGACCTTCGACTGAATGAAAACAAAATCAAAAGTATCCATTATTCTGCCCTGAGTCGCTTTGCCAACTTGACCTACCTGAACCTGACAAAGAATGAAATCTCCTACATAGAGGACGGGGCCTTTTCTGCTCAGTTTAACCTGCAGGTCCTTCAAATGGGCTTCAACAAGTTGCGGAACCTGACAGAGGGGATCCTCAGGGGTTTAGGAAAGCTGCAGTACCTCTACCTCCAGGCAAACCTGATTGAGACTGTGACACCCAATGCCTTTTGGGAATGCCCCAACATTGAGAACATTGACCTCTCCATGAACCGAATCCAGCAGTTAGACGGGTCCACTTTTGTCAGTTTGACCAAACTGACCACATGCGAGCTGTACACCAACCCTTTCAACTGCTCGTGTGAACTTCTTGGTTTTGTCAAGTGGCTCTCAGTTTTCCCCAACAGGACAAACGAGCGGATGGTCTGCGACTCCCCTCCGGGCGTCTCTGGTTATAGTTTACTGAGCCAGAATCCCAACAACCCAACATATCGAAACGCGCTTCACATGCTCACCACTGTGTGTACTGACGACTACGTGACACCGTTTATTCCCGTGCCCACCGAGCCCACGACGCCCCCGCCGGACTCCACACTTTGTGGGCTGGAGGACTGTCCCTCAGGCACCGAGCCGGAGGACATTACCATTAGTACAGCCTACAACGACGTGGAAGTAAACCCCCTGATGAAGCTGAAGCAAGTGTCCAATACGGGCGCCACCATCACGGTTCAGATTCCTCATCCCTACAAGAAGATGTACATCCTGGTTTTGTACAACAACAGCTTTTTCACAGATATTCAAAACCTGAAAGACATAATGGAGGACATTGAGCTAAAGAACCTTAAACCCCACACTAACTACACGTACTGCGTCGCTTCGATACGCAACTCTCTCAGACACAACCACACTTGTCTGACAATCACTACTGGCCCGTGGAACGGAAAAGACAGGATTGTAAACAATGCAACTGCTACGCACTACATAATGACAATTTTAGGCTGCCTCTTTAGCATGGTTATTTTTCTGGGTGTGGTCTACTACTGCTTGCGGAGAAAGCGTCAGCAGGATGAAAAGCACAAAAAATCAGGGAGCCTGAAGAAAAACATAATGGAGCTCAAATATGGGCAAGAACTGGAGGGAGGGACTATATCTCGAATGTCGCAGAAGCAGCTGTTGGCCGGGGAGAGCATGGCACGCATGCCATACTTACCATCGGCGGCTGAAATGGAGCAGTACAAGTTTCAGGAGATAAGTGATACTCCTAAAATGATGAAGGGAAATTACATGGAGGTGCGAAGCGTGGACCACCATGAACGCCGGGAGTGCGACATGGGGATGCCTGGGAATAGCCAGGGCTCGGTGGCAGAGATTTCCACCATTGCAAAAGAGGTGGATAAAGTCAATCAGATAATTAACAACTGTATAGATGCTCTGAAGTCAGAGTCCACCTCTTTTCAAGGCGGGAAATCTGGAGCAGTGTCCACCGCAGAGCCCCAGCTCGTGCTAATATCAGAACACCCTCAGAGTAAATCTGGCCTTCTGTCCCCAGTGTATAAGGACAGCTACCACCACTCTCTGCAGAGGCATCGGTCCTCTGATGTCTCGCCAAAGAGGCCCAGCACTGCCACAGGAGGGCCAATGCGAAGCCCCAGGCCTTATCGCTCTGAATCCAAGTACATAGAGAAAACTTCCCCAACAGGAGAGACCATCCTCACTGTAACGCCTGCCGCCGCCATCCTGAGGGCTGAGGCAGACAAGATCCGTCACTACAGCGACCACCGGCACTCGTACCCCGACGCTCAGATAGAGGAGCTCGAGGGACCCGACAGCCACAAGTCCTCCATGTTGGAGCCTCTCACTCACTCCCGCTCCAGAGACTTAGCATATTCCCAGCTGTCGCCTCAGTATCATAACCTGAGCTTCTCCTCCAGTCCCGAGTACTACTGCAAACCTTCACACAGCATCTGGGAGCGCTTCAAACTGCACCGGAAACGGCACAAAGATGACGAGTACATGGCCGCGGGCCATGCGCTGCGTAAGAAAGTCCAGTTTGCAAAGGATGAGGACCTGCATGATATTTTAGACTACTGGAAAGGTGTATCAGCCCAACATAAATCATAACCTCTTTAGGTGTTTTTAAAATGGACCACACATTGCAGAAATGACACAAGAACCTCATCTGACAACTGAATCAATGGATACTTCCGTATTATAATCAACTCACTCACATGTATCACTTTCTCTTTTGACTGTGAGGAAAATGGGGTAAAGATTCTTTGAATTTGTCATATTATGTAAAGCATTCATCGGGAAACTTTTATCTATTAAAGAGAAAATATATTGCAAAATGAATAATATATATGTTACAATGGATTATAGGTTTTTTGGGTATCGCATGGCCAAGTCCTGTGACAGTGGATTTGCTGTTGTGTAATATGAAACTATTATATGAAGATATGTCTGCTGAAACCTCAATATTTCTTTGAGGAACTACCTGGACCCGTCATTCAAAAAGAACTTTGTTTTCTTCCCTCCTTGCATATATTTAATTCAACAAAACTATGTACAGATATGGGTTTCTATATTGCAACGTTTGCTGTGTAAATGGAAGTATTAGTGGACGAATCAGGTTTTTAAATCAACTGGAGCGCTGTTCATTTACAATAACTTGTTGCTGAAGAACGGCACGTCCCACTTTTAAACCTGTCAGATCTTTTTGTCATTTTAACCATCACCGCCTGTCTTTTTACTCTTTTCTCTCTTTTACATGCATTTACAAGATACAGATGGATTCAGTTTTAACGTCCCCTTAAATCACATAACAGTATTTCACTGGATGGAACCTGATTGACTTCAAGGAGACAAGATGCCGCGTTCGACGTGCAGCGATGAAGGTCTCAGTCATCAGTTCCTCGAGCCATCATTTGTATCTTTAGTACCAAAGTAGAAAAAGCTGAAATGTTTACAATATTTCTGCACGGTCTGGGAATCGTATGAACAAAGTAGGTCCATGTTGAGTTTGTTTTCCTTTTTTTTTTTTTTTTACTGTATCGGTGACTCCCTCGTAAGCGTGAACCAGTGATATCCACATACAGGATACGGTATCGAAAGCCTACTATTTAACACATTTTACAGGGGGGGGCGGCTGCACTTTGTCACCTGTTGTTTAGGTAAAGGCAGCTGCTTCTCCCCGCAGGAGAGCCCGATGGATGAATGTAACAGATGCATATTCTGATCTGTCTATGGCAGCTTTTATGTAAGGAAATATTTATTTAACGCTATTAATGACTGTTTTTTTTTTCCCTTTGCTTCAGTATTTCTTCCAGTGTATTATAATGCATAACGTCTGATCCGATAAGTGCAGGAAGGTAGTGTGTTATTCGGATGGGCCTTGTTGCTTGCTGAGGGGTTTCGTTTTGTTTTTAACTGCTAGGCTGTTAAGATCTTTTTGTATATTGTGAAAGCTAAGTACCAGACGAATATCAACATGCTAGAGTAAAATTTGAGAATGTGAAACTGAATCCTCCGACTTACTGGCTGTGAATTTGTATATCATGAAATTTTTTCAGTAAATATAAGACTTAACGCTTTTTCTTTGTGAGATGCTTATATAACGTATTCCAAAACAGGCTCATGATGATTCATGCTCATGAATTATTAATGCATATGCACGTCAGCTCATCTGAAGAACTCTAAATGTATTGGCCATTTAGGATGTGGGTTTATTAAAAAAAAGTAGAGAACAGTTATCAGGAATAAGTCATTTCTAAGGCTGCACAGATATTTTTAACAAAATGAACACGTTTTGCCAAATCTTAACAGAATTTCTATAAAAATCTGCTAAATAAAACGTGTGTTCATCCACTGCTGTTATGTGAATCTGCCATTAAAACACTGCAGAGGGAACAACGAGGCGACGTGATTAGAAGAGCGTGAAAACCTATGATGGAAATATAACACTTATGTTTCATGTGCTCGGTTAAGAAAAGTTAAAGTCTCCTCACTGGTCCACGCAGATCTCATGTTTTTATCTGCGGCCATTTTTTTTTTATTTCTGCATGAGAACAGAAGCTTCGGTCGATGTTTCATTTAGTCCGTTTCACTCAATGCAACAAACGTTCCGCCTCTTTAACATATCCTGTCTTTTTTTTATTTTATTTGCAGTGTTTTTTTATGTCTAGATTGAAAATACTTTATTAAAACAAGTGGGTGGAAATGCACTTGCTGTGGTCCTCAATTAATAAATCCACATTAAACCAATTAGAACTTCATCATGTTGGTTAAAGCTATAAATCTGTGGTGCTTTAAACGAAACACAACCAGCTGTCACACTGGGCAAACGTCTCCATTTTGTTTTCTGCTGCATTTGATCCAACTTCATTTTTGGTCACATGGCAACATCAGCCCGTTGAGTGAAATCAATATTAAAACACTTTAGAATATATGACTGAAAGCTGGACAGACGTCCTGGACATAGTTTGGGGTGAGGAGAGGACAAGAGCTGAGCCGAGGGACTGGATTTATCTAATCACATGTTTTTACTTCCATTAGACACTGAGTGTGTGAGTGTAACTGCAGGCAGTAGGTAGCCTGTTTGTATTTTTCCTGTCATAATGCTGCGTCCATTTCATCTAAGTGTGTCGTGACACTGTTATTATTCATTAACGTGAAATGAAGCATTCATGAGCCTGATGTGAATGTGTTATATAAGCACTTTATAAAGTGTTAACTTGGTTGTCTGACTTAATATTTCAACCGCCTTAAGATTTTGGGATATGTGTACAAGTGTAAATTTCCTTTTTTGTTTTATTTCAATGTTGTTGACAAGTCTCCATTTGTTGTTATTTTTATAAAAGCATTTCAGTATCTTCTGAGAGCTGTCAGGTTTCTAGTTCATTTAGCTGTTTAGCAACATGTTTTTCTACTGCATATTGTAGCACTTCTGTGTCTAATAAGAGTTTAAAGTGTTGATAAAACCTTTAGAAAGATCAACAGTTGTTGTTCAAGTGCATCAAAACAAACAAGAGCACAAAAATGTGGGTTTTTTTATTTCATTTCTTAATACTATGTTATCTGCTTTCAGACAAAGTACTGTGAAATAAAGTTAAGGGTGCACATACAGTAAACACTCAGCATTTTTATTATGATCAAAAGGTTAAAGGTGTTTGGACTAAACGGGAAGAGATGATTATTATTATTAATAATAATAATGTTATTATCCATTATTAGAGATAATTAACTGCGCACGACTCACTCGAGTTTGATCGCCACATAATTTGTGTCTATTTACGCTCAGGAATAAAGAGAATGATGGGAGATCTGAGGCTAATGCGTCTGCTGCTTATGCTAATTGGGGTTAATGCTTGTGCTATCTGAGGCTAATACTTCGTGCTATCTGAGGCTAATGCTTCATGCTAACTGGGGATAATGCTTCACGCTAACTGGGGATAATGCTTGCGCTAACTGGGGCTAATGCGTCCGCTATCTGAGGCTAATGCTTATGCTACCTGGGGCTAATGTTTATGCTACCTGGGGCTAATGTTTATGCTACCTGAGGCTAATGCTTGCGCTACCCGGGGATAATTCTTGCGCTAACTGGGGCTAATGCTTGCGCTAACTGGAGATAATGCTTGCGCTAACTAGGGCTAATGCTTGCGCTACCTGGGGATAATGCTTGCGCTACCTGGGGCTAATGCTTGTGCTAACTTAGGCTAATGCTTGTGCTAACTTAGGCTAATGCTCCTGTTAAATGAGGCTAATGTTTATGCCAACTTGCTTGGTAGAAAAGCGAAAGACAGAATCAAGTAACAGACAAATATTTTCAGTATTTAACAGGTAGTCCAGTTTTTTCGTCTACTGTTCTGCAGCCCTCTCCTCTTCTGTCCAGCTCAGCTACATGTTTGATTCACCATCAGGATGTCAGGACAGCTAATCAGCTAATCAGCAGAGGATACATTCACTGAAACCACGTTCACCTTTTTGCATCGACTTTCTATAGAATTCACCTGTGATGAAAACTTTGCTTTGTGGAGACGCACCTTAAAAGGCCAGACAACTTGTCATGTGTCATTTCTGGCTCCAAAACCAAGATGGCGACAGCCCTTTAACCAAAATGATGAAAATACTCAACTCTTGGCTTCATAACAGCAGTCTGCAAACCAATGGCCGACTACGTCTTCTTCTTGTTTACAGCCTATACAGTCTAGTAAAGCAAAACCTTTAATGACAAAAAAAAAAACACTATACCTTATTGCTTTTGTAAAATATGTCCACCTCCTGTACAACTTCCTTTATTTTATGAGACCTGACCTTTTCCTCATTAATGCACACATTTCTGCAGCAACACACTCTTAACTTAGTAATCTAACCACGTCACCTACGCTATAGATTGAGCCTTTGTTTCCAGTCTGAACCTGGATGCTCCTGAATAATTAAACCCCACTTTAAGAGTGTGATTTCTCAAATGGATTTTTTCTTTTTCTTTTTCTCCACTGCACCTATTTTTGGCTCATTGTGGCATCACGTGTGCTATAATGGGCCTAAAGATGTGTTTTAACCAATATAGACCCCCCAAAAAAAAACTTCACCTCCTTTCATGTTGGTTATGCCTGCCAGTCTCATTTTGAAATAAGGCCAGTTTCAACACACACCTCATCCCATGCTTTAATGTGATTAGGCTAATGATGTCAGTAAGTACCAAACAATTGGATTAAGAGCATCTTTTCTGTATTTTCCTTTTTTAAAGACACAACTGTCCAAACAGACAGTGTGGGACACTTTGGTGCTGATATTTGCCAACATTTGTCAGCGAGTTTTCTTTTTTTTTCCAGGTATTTAAACATTAACAGTAAATGTAAGGTCTGGATGGCATCCCCTCAAACCCCCCCACCTTTAATCTATAATATTACTCCAACACCACTTTCAAAAAGACCCAAGCAGTGGGATTTAATAAGACAACACAAAAACAAGACACTGAAATCCAAAACCACATAAGACTGTGACACTTCTCCTCTGCAAATGGAGCCTGGAGCATTTACGCTCCTCTTTTGCTGGGTCAGGTGCACCTCATTCAGGACTAATCAGGTATAGAAGACCTGGGCAGAGCTTTAGTGGCAGAAAGAGGGACAAACAGCACAAGGAAAACATACAGCCGTAACACCTCACCATTTTACACCCATCAGGAGGAGAGAAAAGAAGCAGAAACACCTTTTTCCCTCTCATAGCGGCCTTAATAGACCATGACACGATGTAGCTGCATGTTATAGGAGCTCTGCTATTGTGATGATTGCAGTGCGGCAGAAGGCTTCTTCATCTGAAAGCTTTCTTAATGTCCTTACACCTACTGTTGGCTCAAAACACATGCTCAGGTCCTTCACAGGCTCAAAGTCATAATATCAGAGATTCTGTGCGTTTCCTCATCTTGCTTCTGCTTTCTGAACACATAACATGAGGAGTAAATATCTGCAGGCGATGCCGATTAGTGGAAGCAAGTAAACAAACCAAGGTAAACGTCCACACTGCATTCAAAATCACAAAACAAGCAGCAGGTCGAGGCCGTGTTCAGTCCTAACAAAGCGGTTATTACACACGACATCCCGACAACAACAGTTCAGTACCTGGAGCTAAAGGAGTCCATCAACACGCTACCTGCCTCATGTGATGTCGCTACATGGGAGCAGCTCAAAAAAAAAAGGCAATGAACTTAAACAACAAAGCAATAACCATATTGCTTTCCTTTGCTTGGCACACCTCAGCCATCAATAACTTGTTTACAGTGCTGCTCTCGCTGCCTTTCTGTTGCAATTTGCTTGTTTGGCTTGCCTGGAGGGAAATGAAGGGGAGCGACTGTGGAGGGCGTCCACTTTGATTTGTTGTTGTTACTCACATCAGTGAACAACAGAGGTTAGCATTAAGGCAGGAATTACACACAGACTCAACCCGTAACTCCTCACTTACTCTCTGCGTGGCAGAAGCAGCGCTCGACCAACCTCGAGGGCCGGGAAGGTTTGGAGCTGTGCCCCACTTGTTGATTGTTATTTGCCCGTTTATGATTAAAATTCAACCGTTACTAATAAAAATGATGAAGTAGCTTGAAGTAACGAGCTGCAGCAGATATGCGGTTTAACGTGATGGATTTTCTTGTCAAGTTTCAAGTCTGCAAGTTTTTCTATGGAAATCTAAAAACTTAGTTGTCAGTATTAAGTACATGTTGAGAGTCTGTTCTTCAGGGTGTAGAGAACGAACGAGGGAGTTCTTTAATTTAACAAAAAGCAGCTCTGAGGCGACGTACTAGTGGCACAGCGGTGCTTCCAGCTAAACACAAGAGATGCACCTACAGCTCTTTTTTTCAGGCCACGAACAAAAACAAGTGTTTACATTTGGGTACTTGCCAAGTACCGATATGAGTAACTAATGAAACCATTACAGTGCAACTTTTCTATTTCCTGTTCCTTTACAACACCATCACACTTTATGTCGGTGTCTGCAGTTAAAAGTCAGTTGTCAGCACCACTAAACATCACAGGAGGAAATATGGTTAGAAAAGTAATTCCTAGTAAAGGGTGTGTTTGTGTTTCTGTTTTATGTGAAAACAGGTGAAATCTTAAGCTGCTTGGTGGAAGTAGTTACATAAAATAAAAAACAGTAGATCAGAGCCAATCTGCACCCGTCCAACCAACAGAGATGTGTGTTAACCGGCCGCCCCCACCTGAACCACATGCCGCCCACTTTGTGCGTTACAGCAGCATCGTTGTCAAGAAGACTGAAGGCAGCAGCGTTCTCCTGTGTGTGAGACGATGGACCATCACATGCACTGTTTGTCAGCATTAAATCCTTAATGCCGCTTTGACAGTTTAAGACCAAACCTGTGATATTTTCTAGCTAGTTTAACCGAACCTGTCTGGCCTGCGGCGCTGCTGCCGATACTGACCTTCGTGTGCAGATTCAAGGCTGCTGACGGGCCGCACACCTCTCTGCTGTCTGACAGCGTCAGAGAGCAGAGCACACTATCTCACCTGATACCCTGTAAGCTTTGAATATGCTAACATTTGCTAATTAGCAGTAAACACAAAGTACAACCTGAACAATTCTGCAAGTATTTAGTCAGAAACGAGAGTATTTCACCTGAAGAAGTGCTACATAAATGATGGGGACTAATCAAAGTGAGCAGGATACATAAACATAAAGAAATGAGAGACGGACCTTTGGAGCAGAGATGTTCTGAGCTTGACATCCACCCAAACTTTAAACTGTTTGGAGAAATTAGACACGAGTTTCCTGGTTGGGTGTCGCCGCTCTCTCTGTTTGAACACAACAGCTCAGCCGGCACACAGCATGAATCATGAATCAAGAAATTTGAGATGATACATACATTCCCCGCTCTCTATCGAACAGCCTACTGAGTGTTTACTACGTGCTGAATAATGAATGGGAGAGCTGGGGAGTGATTTCCAACCCCGCACAGGCTGAAGACAGACAGCATCGTGTCACAGTTGAGGAAACGGCACACCGATCACAGAAGTGGAGCTTTACCCGGGGGGCTTTGTTGATCCTGAACGAACAAATATTTTAGGGGGGCAGAGCATAACAGGCTGATAATAATGAGAAAAAAGCCCAACCTGATCCCTGAACACATTTGTTCATGTTGTTTCTGGTTCTCTTTCCCTGGGAGAGCCACATCATTGTGATGCAAATACAGCTTTCATTTCAAGGCATTTTTAAAAAACCCCTTCACTGTGAGAAAGATTGCTTGCCTGCCATCCTTTCTGCGAAGTTTAACGATGGAGACCCTCTAGCCCTGGACATGGCACACAGAGTGCGTTAATCAGCTGTCAGCAGAGCATGACTAAGGCTCACAGTTCAAAGTATTTGGGGAGAGGAAGCTCCAAAAGTTCCTCAGCTCTTGTCAAATTTAATGTCTAATTGGACACGGGTGATCGGCTATGAAGAACAGAGCATCGCTGGCTCCAAAATGAGATCTGCACAAAGATCTCAAGATCAAACAGCTGCGATAATGAGCAGATCGAGCTCCTGTAAAGCTGCTTTGGAGGCTGATCAAACAAGCCAAAAGCTCTTCCAGTGTGGACAGTGACCAACCAACACCGTCTCCACCTTGCAAATGAAATTTCAAACTGTATTTGAATATGAACGAGGACTATTAATTTAGCCATACTTCACACTGGTAGCTGAACGCTTGCAACGCTTTCTGCGGGGACTTACCCGCCAAGAAAGTGCATTATGAATGAATCTTTCATGTTTTTACCGAGAGGTGTGGAAGCCTGTGATCTATGAGCACCTTCATGTTGATGGGCTGAAACTCTTCACTCTTGTTAAAGGAGATTTATGCTGATGGATGATTCCGACGAGCCGAAGGAGACCCGGGACCTGCTCATTAATACACAGCGCGGCGGCAGCGGTGATCGCCGAGCGGAACGAGCGAATGATCCTTCAAATGAGCGCTGTGCTGAGGCAGGTCACGGGGACCGAGCAGTCAACACCACCGGCAGGGAAGAGAAGAAGTGCTGAAACACACTACATGTCGGAGCAGGAGAGACCGAACGGCTCATTACGATATGAAAGTGAGAGCAAATCAAAGAGTCTTCACACACTAGAAAATATAAGACGGGTGCCCACACAGGTCACATGACTTTTGTTCCCAGAACTTTTGCTTCTGGCGATAATGAGCCTGCCTGTCTCTTCCTCACATCATAGGTCTTCTTCTTCTTTTCCTGCCAAACAAAGACTCCTCTGATCATAGCGGAGCACAAACGAGAAGAGGCTGAGCGAGGAGAAAAAAAAGAAAATCAATGGCTCCATTCTTGAGGAAGATAAAAAGCTTTTAGGCTTTAATTATTTCCTCCTTGTAGCTTTATGAATTTGCTTACCACTCAATTCAGAGGTGAGGACTGCGATGAACACACTTACATCAGGCTGGATCACTTCTTTTCCTTTCACCACAGTCAAAGGAGCATGTTAATGATTTGCCTGTATTAAACACTGGGACTGAATTCAGACACAAATGTATATTTCCACACACACAGGAAGCTTTTGAAAGCCCATGTAGCTCAAAAGAAGTCTGTTTTTCCTTTGTTTGCTTTTGTTTTGGTCATAAACAACTTGAAACTGATTTGCAATTCATGCAGTACAATTAACACTTTCAAACACAAAAGCCAGTGGAGAATATTTGGCTTAAATGTTGATAATCTTATGCTGCGTTTTGCTCCTTTTATTCCTGAGTCGACCACGCCGCAGTACAGGAAACAGTAAAAGCAGGTTTAGCCCTCGAAAACAAACACAGACACTGATAGAAGTTGGACTTTAATGTGTATGAAGACAGAGGAGCTAATAAACAGTGTATTACCACAGCTTTCACTACTGAGGACGCTCAGAGCAGCCATCTTGGATTTTTCAATTAATCAATCAATCTTTATTTAGATAAAGCCAATTCACAACCGTGTTATTCCATAAAGAGCAGGTCTGGACCAAACTCTTCAATTAAGAGTATTTAAATGACATTTCTAAGAAGGGGTTGGTGAAGTTCTCCTGACTTTCAGACGTTCAAGGTGAACTTTCTGAGAGCTCGGTGTGAACACACCATAACAGAAGTGTTTGTATGAATATTGAGTGAATAGACAAAAACAGTGTGTCAATAATCAGATGCTATTAGTAACATCAGTGCTTTTCCTCACTGACTAAACAATAAAAGAATGATCTAACTAAAACATCTTATAACTTGAGAACCATATAGAGCTCGTCTGTATCACATGCTAACTCCGCCCGCTGTCGTGCCCGCTTCACTCCAACTTTAAATTGTTTTTGAATTAAACTTCTTTGTCCCGATTTAAAAGCCTCTACACATTTCTGTTACACCCACACAGCTGTTTTCCAGGAGCTCGCTCCGTTTCTCTGTGTCATCACGAAATCCTGAGCAATGACGACACAATGAGATTTCTCTCTTTTGTCCCAGCTGGGAATTCACCGTAGCTACATCGTCAGTGTGATGCCTTTTAATCTGACAACGCTGCAATCACACAGGACTTTTTTTTTTCCTTGGGGATGTGTTTCTGATTGCTGAGGCACTTGTTATTTCCTGGAGGAGGCTCTGATGCATACTACAGTCCTCTAATCTGTCCAGCAATCATAAAGTCTCTGGAAGCCGTCACTGATTGCCCCGATAGTGAAGTCATTTCAGAAGATGCGTAAAAAAGGAAATTACTCACTCATTGACAATGAAAGGCACTTTGTGTCGAACAGCATTCCTTAGACTCATAAAACTCCCGAAAATTTACAATTCAATTTCATTTTTTTAGTGCTCTTGAAGACGTGGATGAAAATTAAGTTTAGGATTCAAATGGTTTGTATTTATAGCAAAGCAAGTCGACCGTCGTGTGTAGGAGTTATAAATTGATATGAATAAATAAATATATTTTTTAGAATAATCATCTTTGAATTGTGCAGCCTTTGACATGTGAAATGACTCTGCGGTGCAGCGGAGAATGCAATTAGTGTGAGGCTTCAGGATTTTAAATGGCTTGGATCGCAATCGATTAGGAAACGACATTTTCCATCGTGCACTTTAAGCATTTTGAGAATTCTCTGAATACTGAACACTTTGCTGCATTATTTTCTCCCTTTAGTGCAAAACAATTCTCCATTATCCCGATTCTATTGACAGTTTAATCAGACAGAAAAGGAAGGAAGCATCATGATTACGCTGCAGGCGGCTACATGATCTGCACAAACACCAACTTTTTATCCGCCTTTCTTTCTTAACGTACAAATCCGAGCATTAATCAGAGAGCGACGGCAACAAGTGCGGAGACGTTGGGGAGTGAAGAAGCTGGTGAACATGAATGGAACATCTGTACAGAGTCAAAATGATGCTAACTTACTATCAGACTGTTTGGGACTTCAGTCAGACTACAGTCATACTGATGAGTTTCCATGCACTCATTCATTTTGCCCACAGGTGGAATGAAGGTTAATCCAGTCTAGTCCAGAAACACCCCCCCACACACCTCCAGGACAGGTTTCCAGTCCATCACAGGCCAGACGGGAAAGTCACTCTTGATCCTCACCTTCATTCAGTTCAGTTAAATGCAACTGGCTTTATTGGCATAAAGGTTTTGTAAACAATGTCGACAAAGCATCAAGAATAAAACCAAATATTCAAACAGTATATAACATAACGAACATAAATATTAACGCTATAACATCACACTTTGAAGGGAGGAACACACAAACCGCTCCCGTGCTGCCTTCATATGGTCGTGCTTGGCGTTAAAATGGTTATGCCGCGAGAACGCTGTTGCTAGGCAACACCGGACACCAGCACGGACGCCATAAGACTCCTCACCGCCAACGTTTGGCAGTCAGCGAGCTAGGGAGTAACGTCAGCTTAACGCAGGACATGTGAGGACATGAATATTACTGAAAGACACTGATTCCAGTATATCACTGCACGGCTTTGTTGAATACGACATGTTATGGTCTCGCTGTGGACGGAGTACCGATGGAGGAAGCAAGAAAGTCAATAAAATGGTTTTTAAGTCAGTATTTTGTGACTAACTGTTGCTTTCTTTAGAGCAAAGCTGTGTCACAGCGTGTATTTCATTCTGCTGGGGTTCATTGTGCATTACTGACGGCTCGCTGTGCATCATCGCTTACTTAAGGCCAAAAAAACAACTTCCACTATTTCTAAAAAACCTCAAGAACACGTCACAACTCAACTCAAGTTCATATGAAGTCTTATTGTGAAAAACCATCAGGCACTTCCGCCCTATAATAATCAAAGTACCCTTTAGAAATAACATTGACGACACTGCACTTTATATATTTTGTATTTCAGGACTAAAGAATGTGCTTTGTTGCTGCAACAGAAATTAGTTTTGAAGGATAAAGTGTGAAAAAAACAAAACAACACAAGTGATAATTTAGCCTGAACCTCCTCTGCATTCTGCTTAAGAACAGCACTGCTGCTGCATTGAGAATGAGGCGCATCAGACCAGGGGACGGTGCGCTGGTATGCACTGTGACTGAAATTAAGCTTTGTTCTTCATTTCACATCCTCGGCATGCATGAAATCTGAATTCTACGGAAATAGCTCCTGTAGGTGGCCGTGCATGAATTCATTACCTCTCGTAAAAAGCATTAGCAGGAGATCCCAATATTTCGCTCATGTTTTGTGTAAACACAAGCGTCCCTTGGTTAAAAAAGGAATTATGCTGATGTGAAATGAAGGCAGCAAATTATCGAATGACTTCTATTATCTATTAAAAGTGTGAGAATCAGTATTATTTTGCCCGTCTCTGCTCTTTCCTCCCCACAGTCCAAACACACGCAGGTCAGGAGAAGGAAAGTCCAAACTGCCTCTGGGTGCCACAGCGGGTGTGAATGTGTCCGTATGCATTAGCCCTGCAATAGACTGCAGACCTTTTTCACCAGTGTACCCCGTCTCTCACCAACTGCATGCTGGGATAGGCCCCCATCACAACCCGGGGTAAAACAAGTGGGCAAGGGCCCATGGAGGGTGTGGGCCATCTGAAATATGTGGAAATGCCTTAGCTGCATTATCAGGATCTCACACCGATAGATGTGTCATGTGGTCTTTCTCCATGAAAAATAAAGAGCATATTCTAAAGGTAGACAAGGGCACCAGCAGCTCCACATCCTTACATATCCTCTCATGTTGTTAATTAGAAACACTGAGTGACAAAGGGTACAAGGATATTTGATTGTCATCAGACAACAGTGTTGTACAATGAAATGAATGAGCAGATTATTAGAATTAAAATGGAGTTAATTATATACAAATATACATATTTACTGCGGCCCAGAAACAGCTGGACGGAGCAGCGCCGCAGGTCCGAGGAGAACAAGCGGGGGAAAATAGTATTATTCCAATTTTGCAGCTGGGTTTGATATTCATGGTCCCCATTTTTGTATTCTAGTTACCGTTCCTGTTGCACCACCGTTTTTAAACATGGGTCCCACCTTCACATATTTTGGGTTTGAAATGACTGATCTTGGGTCCAGCACATCACCGAGAGCGAGCGACAAACAGGCTGCTACAATGGCTGCGAGGTAAATCAATCAATGTGCGTCCATTAAAAGTGTTTTCAACAGGCTCAGACTGTTATTCTGAGTGTGTGACAACATTTTGGTTTAAACACAAACAGTCGTGAGCAAATCTTTAAAAAATGCCAAAAATACAAAAACAAAATTAAATAAAAACATATAATACTCAAACAAATACAACTTCAAACGATAATATAAAGCCCACATATATATATATATATGTATATATCATATATATATATATGATATGAAACACACTATAGAGGCTGGAAGCGGCATAAATGGCAAAAATGATTAATTAGTTATCAAAATATTTCAAGATGAGCTCTCTGTTGACAAATTGATTAATTGCTCCATCATTTCAGCATTACAATGAAGGATAATTATCTCTACAGACAAGTAAGATCCTTTTAGTTTAACCACAAGCAGCCGCTACGTCGCTCTTTTAAAAAGCCACCAGACTCCATTGAGAAAAACACTAATTTTGCACTGTAAAACATGGGAGCTGCTGGTCTGCCGCTGCCTTAACCAGCTCATTTGTGTGTGTTATTATGTCTTATATCTGCATTATCAGGATCTCACACCGATAGATGCGTCATGTGGTCTTTCTCCATAAAAGTACTTCATGAAAAATAAAGAGCATATTTTAAAGGTAGACAAGGGCACCAGCAGCTCCACATCCTTACATATCCTCTCATTTTGTTAATTAGAAACACTGAGTGACAAAGGGTACAAGGATATTTGATTGTCATCAGACAACAGTGTTGTACAATGAAATGAAAGAGCAGATTATTAGAATTAAAATGGAGTTAATTATATACAAATATACATATTTATTACCGTGGTCTGGGTGAATGTCCATTAAAAACTGATGATGGACACCTACTAATTAGTTCCAGTGATTCTGTCTTAATTAATGCGCCAGCTACCTTAAATGAGTAACCATAGCAACAGGGATGCATGATGTTGGACATTAGCAGAAGCATTGCTATTCTAGCCACAATACAGTTCAGTTACTTTAGTTTTTAAACTTCATTTGGCAGGGACAGTGCATATTAATGTAACTTCTGAAAACATGAAGGGGTCTGACATAAATGGTGACTACAGATGAAAATTAGAAATTATGGGCCCGTAGAGCATGAAGGACTAGAGTCTCAGCTAACTTCCTGTTAGCCCTCCGCTAACTTCCTGTTAGCCCTCCGCTAACTTCCTGTTAGCCCTCTGCTAACCTGAATGGAGATAAAGTGATTTAACCGTGCAGCTCGTCTAGACTTTCCAAATATTATCAGATGAATGGATGAAATTCTGATAATAAAACAAATCATTTTGCACAAAACTTTATCCGCTGATTTACAGACGTCTCTTGCACAATGTCTTTTGCGCCCAATGGTGCCATTGTTGTAATTGCACTGTTTGGTCACTGTGTTCAAGCAATAGTTGAAAGCACAAACTTTATGATGAGAAGCAGTAAAAACACAATCAAAGATAAAAGCAGTGAAAATATGCAGATATAACCAGAACCTGCACTACATAGAGACAAAACACTTCCTCAAACAGGAAGACAACAGAGTGTTAGCAGCTGCATTTCAGTCAGCTGACAACAACCACAATACATGACACAGCTCCAATTTCCAGGTATTGTGCATCCTGGATCATTCGTGTGAAATCCAGGAGCCCAAAAGTGACACATCATTAATATTATCAGTTACACAAACAGACGTCTTCTCAGCAGTTATGACTCAAGACAAAGAAGTTCTAAACAATCTGAAACTATCCACTGCTGTCCCCAAACCATCCACACTGATCAGAGGCAACAGGCCAAACAATGTCTGACTTACTTGCATTTTTTAGGGATGTTCCCTCCTGTTCCAGCATGTGTCTGTCCAGTCCGAGCGATTGATCCCTTCTCCATTCCCCTCCCAGGCCAGTCTGCTGCAGGTAGGCTGATCTTGATTCACCTGCGGCCCAGAAACAGCTGGACGGAGCAGCGACGCAGGTCCGAGGAGAACAAGCGGGGGGAAAATAGTATTATTCCAATTTTGCAGCTGGGTTTGATATTCATGGTCCCCATTTTTGTATTCTAGTTACCGTTCCTGTTGCACCACCGTTTTTAAACATGGGTCCCACCTTCACATATTTTGGGTTTGAAATGACTGATAGGTACTAAAAGTTTTGGGATTGGTCCAGCACATCACCGAGAGCGAGCGAGCGAGCGACAAACAGGCTGCTACAATGGCTGCGAGGTAAATCAATCAATGTGCGTCCATTAAAAGTGTTTTCAACAGGCTCAGACTGTTATTCTGAGTGTGTGACAACATTTTGGTTTAAACACAAACAGTCGTGAGCAAATCTTTAAAAAATGCCAAAAATACAAAAACAAAATTAAATAAAAACATATAATACTCAAACAAATACAACTTCAAACGATAATATAAAGCCCACATGTGTGTGTGTGTGTGATGAAAAACACTAATTTTGCATTGTAAAACATGGGAGCTGCTGGTCTGCCGCTGCCTTAACCAGCTCATTTGTGTGTGTTATTATGTCTTGCACAAACATTGTGTTGGACCTGAACTAAGCCTTTAAAACAGCAAAATCACACAGTAACAACTGCTGCTGCTTCTAGGGACCATTAGTGGAACATTTGATTTGAACTTGTTTTTAAAAAAGACCACGGTGGGGGTTTGGCGTTCATCGATATTGTGTACGGCATGTTACGGCCGTCTTATTCCCGGCCTTGATATAGTTTATAGTAGTTAAACATAATGCAATATTACAGCCAACGATCAATAAAGCAATCTGAATGTCTGTGTACTGTTTATTTAGACGTATGTGGAGGATGTGTGCACGAGGCGATGGGGCTGAGCAGTGAGACATCGAGGCACAGCAGGTCGAAGAAAAGGGAATTTACTAAATCAATGTTCAAACTAACAGGCACGAGGAGGCAGCTCAAACAAGGAAAGAAATCCAGAGGGGCAGGACGGGCGGGCGGGTCATTAACAGCAAACAGGCAGCGTGGGGGAGGTGAGAAGAGTCTGGAGGCAGCGACCGGGGGGCAAAATAAGAACAACTGAGGCATCGTCATACATAGAGGGTGAGGGCTGAGGCACCTTAAACACTACCGTCTGCTCCTTACCAACACTCTGGGCACATATTTGGTGTGTGGAAGCGTAAAAGCTCAGTCACACTCCTTCACAGTAGCTTCCCTCAGGACAGCACAGTCTTATTCTCAGGTTTACAAATTTCCGCTTTGATGAAAAGCTCTTAAATATTTTCCAGTGGTTAATCTGCCTCGTTCAGCCAAGTCAGTTTATACTTAATGCTGGGCCATTTGAAAAAATGTTGTCATGCCTTTAATGTTGCAAAAAAATACTGAGGTTACTGTGTAAAAACAGCACATCTGACTCTGGAGCTGAGGATGTATTCCCATTGGTTTTACAGGAGACATAATCTGCTAATTTTTAGGTTTATACGTGTATTTAGCATCCTACTCAAATACATTTACATGCTGTAATGTTCAAAAACACGTTCTTTTTCTCCCATCCTGCTCCGTTCGGCCTCTTTCTGATCTTTTTGTTTAAGCTCCTGTCTCTTTAAGGCACCAACCCCCCCCTTCCTGGAAAAGCCCAGTCTGCTCTGATTGGTCAGCTGCTACAAGCCTCAGCAGGCCCCGCCCACTAACCTCCCAGCTCCAAAGGGGAGCCACGTTAGCTTAGCAACATGCTAACGCCAAGTTCAGCAGACTAACCTGCCAAATAAACAGCAAAACAACAACAAACTTCTAAAAAAAGGCTTTTTGGGCCCAGTGGTGTCACATGACGGACGCCAGTGTTATATTATCATACACGATTTGGCCAGTATGTCAAAGCCTGGTGCACTTCCTGGGGGCTTCAGGCTTTCCGTGGGCGGGACCGCCAGTCTGCTGAGGAGCTGGAGGAGGTCATGTGATCAATAAATCCCTGCATGTGACGTCATAAGAGGAGCCGAAAGTAAACGGAGCGCTTTCACAAACTTTTACTGAAAGATGGAGCAGAAACGGAGAGAAGACGGCTCTATTCAGAGTCTCTGAACACACATTAGAAAGTGCATTTCGCATGATATAAACATACATGCATGTTTTTGGTCTGGTCCTCTGCAGGTTTCCTTCACCTGCGGGGGCACAAGGGGTCCCATTGTTTTCATATATCCATTAAAATCTCCAACAGTTGCCTTGAGTAATGTAATCCATCATTATAAACAACTCATCCAATGTTCCCTTAACATCATTAAGTGTCCTCCCCTCTACCTTAAAGCTTGTTTTACTTCAGGCGGAAGAGAAATAACGGGGAAAAAGTCCAAATTGAAAAGCTAATTAGTCGCGTTTGGTAAAGGCTTCACGTCCTGTTTCTGTAGTGCAGTAAAAGGATGAAGCATCAGATTAAATAATTGTTTTAAACATAAATAACACCATAAAAAGGTGCAAATGAACATTAGCACTGCCAGATCTTTCTACCCCTCAAACAGCTGACATATGCTCATTAGTAAAGCAAATGAAGAGCAGTGGATAAATTGTCAGGAGTCATTAGAGTCAAAGCCTTTCTGTTTCCCCGGAGAGCTCCTTGCTAAAGACGTAACACCATGAAAGATACTCGTTCCACCACTTGTATCATCCAAAATGAGCAGAGGTGACACTTACTGAGGATGTTTGGCAACCAGCACCCGCTTTAACCTTGACTTCATCCTGGATCGTTCCTTCTGTGGCAGGAATTCATTTTAGCAACAACATGTCGTCCAAAAAGGACAAAGAACACAGCGGAGGATATTCCTTTAAAGCTCCTGTGGATGACAGCCATGCAGTGCTGAGATACAGCAAGTTTAACCCGTTTTAACCAGTATAACCAGTAGTAACTAGTTATTTAACAGTAGTAAGACTTGAGAACTGGATGAGGAAAAGGTAAAACGATCATTTCTAATACTCTTCCCCACCTGTTTCGAGGCCGATAGACGACCGGCGACAGGCACAAAGTGGCCAAAGGGATGGAAACAGTCTGCACACACTGCCAGTCTGTGACAGAACTAACCAAGACAAATACTTCACCTTCACATCCGCCAGCCGGAGGACGGATGAGAGTGCAGCAGGTCTTTGTTCTGAGAGGAAACCGACTCAAACAGGAGCAGAAACATGAAGCTCCACACAGGAACCGACCGTCCTGGACGTTCATGAAGCCTCAAACCCAGAAGCTGTTTGGCTGTAGTAATATGATATGATATGACACAGCTCATGTTATAGTTAAGAAGCATGGAACGGACGTCTATTTTAGCTTTACCTCATAAATTAGTCTGCACACACACCAATGCTGCCCTCACTCGCTCACCCACCAGACAGGAAGCGACCTGAGGGCCCCCTTTTCTCACAGTTAGTGGCGGCCATGTTTTTTTTTTCCCTGCTTGAGATGCCAGGAGCCGAGATTTTCTTTGTGGTTTTCTTTTTTTGGTGACAGCTCAGACCTCCCAGAAGCCCTCAGATCTCCATGAAACACACTAAATATGTATTTAAACAGAACGTGACTCCGCGTGTGCAAAAGTCTAAGACCACTAAACAAACTTAGGGAGCAAACAACGTGCTGCATTTTTAACAAGATGAACCGCACATCGCCTCCTGACCTCACAGCGCTGACACACAGCACTAATTAACAACAATGGCACTGAGACTCAGGACTTCTGCTAATATGATGTGCAGTTATCGACTAAATCCTCATTATTAATGTCAACCGTCTCCAAAACAGACCCATGGAAAACTACTTTGCCTTCAATTCATTGTTCAGGTCACCGCAGAGCTTCGACTGCGACAGGAAGAGAGAAGCTCCATGTTTTGGCTCCTAGCAACAGTCTTGTTTTTTTTTTAAAAAAGTAAAATGTGGTGACTGTGATGCTTGTGCAACATTTCCAGCTTCTCTTTTGTGCTGAAATTCAACAGCTGGGAAACCACAGTCGCTCTCGTCTGATCCTTTTCCTCCTCAAGCTATTTAAACACATTTTACTTACACTAAAATAGCAAAAGTGACTTCATGTTCATATATTTGCAGACGAGCAAACTTCTGAGAAACCCACATGTACTAAAATGTTTCTAATGCACCGTGTAGGCAGTGGAAAGATATTAGGTAAATACATCTCAGATCAAAGCCTCCGGCGCAGCAGTGAATAGAGCTAAAAATGTCTGCAGCGGATAAAAAGCCATTTCTATCCTCTCAGATGTGCATAAAACTCAATAACTCTGGTCTTATTCTTAGAGGGTCACACTCATTTTAGATCTAATAAATTTCATTACACTTTCACGCCATGGCTGCCATGAATACTCGTTTCTGAATGACTCCGGGGATGTTGATTAATTTCAGATACCGGCGTATAGCTTTAAAAGGAGAGGCCTTATCGCTGTTTCATATTAGTGCACCACTATGATGTAAGCACGCCGGCTGATATCAGGCTGATTCACTGGACGTGTGTGAATCCAGGAGTGATTGTGTTTCTCGCAGTGAGGCAGGAGCGCAGAATCGGCTTCGGCTGCAACATCTGCGGTGTAAATATGCACAACATGACCGCTGCTTCCTCCTGTTTGGTCTGTCGGAGCTACTTCTTGTGCTAAAAGTTCAACTGGGAGGCATTCGGTCCATTTACCTGCTCACAATAATGCCAGAGCAGTTAAAACAGGCTGAAGTGACTGTAAATGACCCAAACAATGTTCTTTTTATGTTAAATTCATTTTTACCATGAGCGGGTAATATATTATAATATTGGTCAGAACCACTATTTTAATCCTAAAACGTGAGTGGCAGCAACGATAAATGTATATTTTATCTTCATATTTTCAGTTAACTGCCTTTGTCCACCCTGTTATCTCCATGTTTGGTTTGATCACGTATCTTTGTCGTTTTCAGATCACAGAGGGTTTTTTTTCCAAATCTCATGAAAATATATCATATCGACTTCCTGCAGCTGGTGTGTTCCAGTCTCCATCCTGAGGACCTGAAGGAAGACACTCACTCTTGGAAAGACGCTCGCTTGTCGACGTGTTGCAGTAAATCATGAACAGAGGCTCTGACTGCGTCCCTGTTGCTATGGTTACTCATTTAGAGCAGTGACCAGTTTCACAGGAACTTCTCAGTATTTGTCCTTCAATGGACGTATGAACCCAGACCGTGGCATACAGGAATATTTAAAGGCTCTGGAGCTGAAATAATTAGTCAACAAGCTGATCTGCTAAAAAGAATTTGCAACTATTTTGAGAATCAATTTATTTCTTTTGCCATTTTCAAGCCAAAATAGTGATAAAATGCAAACTATTCTTTGTTTTCAGTATCCAATGTGAACATTTGCTGCTTTTCTTTGCTATTTTTGTCAGTTTATATCACTTTAAACTGGATATCTTCACCTTTTGAGCACTTTTAACACAATTATTATTAACACAAAAATAAAATTATTAACACAAAAATAAAAAAAGTTGCTGTAAAAAGTTCAAACTGGATCTCAAATTCTGTGAATGACATTATTGGTAATAACCACACAGTAATAATACTTACAGACTAAAAAAACAGGACAATCTCTTTATAAGCAGACGACATGACGATGACAAACGATCTCCACACTTAACTCATATTTCACTTCACTTCTTCTGTGCATTGTCACTTTGTTTTGTTCACTCTGCGTCTTTTCAGCATCATATTCATCACCTGCCAAGTTGGCTGGTAACCTGATGACACTGCTCGCTACGATTAATTTTTAACCATATTTGGGGGGTGAGCAGGTGGTAATTTCAGGCCCTGGTGAGTGGCCATGAACACTGCCTCAGAGCTTCTGAACAAGCCCACAGGAACCGTCACATCACAACTGTTTGGTCCTGTATTGTTTACAGTGGTGGTTTGGAACTGGCAGTGTGTCAGGCATGTTTCTCTAAAGCTCCTGCTGAGGCAAGATGAGCGCTTGGCTGCAGATTTTTATATTTTATGCCTGTATCTTAACTTCTGCGCCATCACAACACCATTTTGTCATAGTTTCTCTCTCTTTTTCTTTTTGTTTAACCTTGACTTACATGTTCTTCCATACACAGAAAACTATAGAAACATCTATAGTAAACACAACAACATGGAGCAAAAAGCAAAGTAAAGGCAACAAACCTACATGATTGAGAGTCAATTTCTCTCAAGCTCAGAATTTATGTATGTATTTATGTATTACGTATGAATTCATGCATGTTTTCTTTTAATGTTTTAAATATACCATCAACCTGCCAGATGTAAACTCGCCTGCATGGCTAAATCTGACACAGTTACACAATGTTTACATGACGTTAATTAATGTGCACTGACCCGTCTTAAACTCTGCTGAATTAAAACTGATGGGAGCTACTGTGCAGCCTCAGCATTTTCTGACTGAATTGCAAAATAATTTCATTTAGGTCTTTAATAACATATTAAAAATGAAGGAAAGATGCCACAAATGTAGAGATGTACATAATAATCATCTCACAGAACACAAAATGTCATGAAAGTCACTAAAACTATTTCTTTGGTATAAATATTAACATCATCCGCATAGAAATGGAAAAAAATGATAATCATGAATATTGTGACTAAAATAAACGAGGCCTAGTATGAAAGTGAAAATACTGAGACAACCTACAGTCAGTAAATACTTTAACACATCCTCAGAGTGAGAGTTTAACACACTGACAAGACAGTAGCTTCAATATCTGAAATATTAAAAGGTCGTAAACGGACAAATCATCTTTGAAAGTGGTCAAAGTAACCAGAAATACTAGATTTTTATAATAACACCTGAAAAGTCAAACAAATTTCTTACGAGGGGCTTAGTGATCAAAGCCTGTGTGGGTCCTGGTGAATATCTTTTATGAATCACTTTGTTGGGCTCTGATCTACGGCGCCGTTCACATACAGCTTGGTATCACAGCACGTCCTCTAACATTATGAAGTCAAAGTACTTATGACTTCATAATGAAAGGCCATTAGAAACATAAAAGGATGTATCTCACAACAGTGGGCGCCTCCACCCACTCTCTGTGGTGAAGGATTACACCACGACTGCCGATGTCTCAGAGGTCATTCTAAAGTCATTCTTTGAAAACACGGTTGTCCACTGGCAGTTTTAAAGATTAACAGTTGTTATCGGACTGTCTGACATGAACTGGTTGAGGCCGGGGACAGTTCTCACTCGTCTTTTTACAGACTCTCTGATTTTTTCCTCACTTTCGCTCGGTGGTCACTTCCCACGACTCCCTCGTGGCTCTTGTACCGTGATCTAACACCCACTATAATAAAAGGCAGAGATGTCGAATTGCTGGATATACGGCAGCGACTTGCTTTGAGACAAATAGCCGAGCAGATCTGTGGTAAGATACAGCTCTATTTTATTTCATTTTATTTTGTATTTTTTATTTTTCCCTGCACAAAAGGCTGCTTAAGCGACTGTGGTAAAGCAATGACCTTGTTTCTCGGCCTTAGTTTCAACCTTTTTGTTGTGAAGTCTGGTTTAAAGACTAAAAACTGACTGGGAGGAAAAAGAAAAAAAAATATTACAAGGTTGTCGGATTCTTACATCTGAGCGGACGACCTCAGGTCACCACTTTAGAGCCTCCACCCAAACAACACAAGAGCCACAGGCTCATTCAACTCTGCAGAGATTTGGCTGAGCGACGTCTAGAAAACAACACAATTCCCTTTTTTCAGAGCAGGATGGATTTCCATTTGCAGCACTAGCAGTGAAACCACCTTTCACTGTTCCACCAAATAAGCTCCAGTTTTAATTGGACCACTGTAATCATGGATGCATCATTAACGGAGGGCGTGGTGCAATGAAAGCGGGTCGCACTGATTACCTGCAAGCTTTTGTTCTGTTACAACACGAAAAAAAAAAAAAAGGTGATTTTTATGTTCTCACAATTACACTGGCGTTTGTTTTTGTTAATTGTGTAAATGTATATTGTTTTTCATTGTGCACACAGGTCTCAGGAGCCTAACCTGCTTAAATAAAGGATTAATAATCACATTTTGAGGATAAGACGATGAAGGAGACCAACTTCTCAGGTTTCTATCCAATATATTTTTGTTTGAAATGCTCAACATGGTTAAAAATTAGATTCACATTAGTTCCATGTTGGCAGAAGAGGAGTTTTGGTTGCACCCTTTGTTTGGTACAGTAATCTATGACCTGGCTCAGTGTTTTAATCTGTGTTCCCCATTGATTTAGAGACCAACTGTGGTGCTCCTTCTTTGCAGTCTGGGACTCTAGTGCTCATGTGACTGGCCGTCCTCCCCAGAGAAATAACAGTATTGATCATTTTTAAAACCCCACATGTTTATGTTTAAGGGCAAAAGGTTGGATTGAAGGCGTGATGCCAACAAAAACTGTCAGGGGGCAGGATGAGGTTGGTGATTGATGAAAACGAGATTTGGTGGTAGTCCTTTTCTAAAACCCAACCACACCTCAAAGTTATAATTAGGGATTTCCTAATCAAGGTTTTTACTGATCCATTACAAAAACACAGTTCAGGACTATAAGATTTTCATGAAATCAAACCCACTATTTGATAATGTCTGTCTTTTTTGCAAGAACTATTTAACATATTTGCATTCAATAATCTAAATTAAGCTTACTGCCCAGTAAGTTCTCACATATTGGTGCATAACCAAGAAACATAAATATAAAAGATATAAAATAGAGATATTTACAACACAGAATATGACTAATACATAATAAAAATGTACACTATACCTGTTTTTAAAAATGAAACTGCTTTAATTACCTCTTAAAGCAGCAGTTTTCATTGTTAGTGGCGGGGTCTGCCATTCCCACAATGGATTAAAGTTGCCTGCATGAGATCTACAGGACAAAATTAACCAAACAGACTTTTTTTTCTGCTTAATTTTGGTTTCCATCACAAATATTCCTTCAAAATGTTAAAAGACTTCATTATCATAACCTTTTGTAATTCAGTTGTCTTGATTTTAAGTGAAAAGGTTTGAAATGTTCCCTTTTTTAGCAGCGAGCAGCAGCTCTACGGTTGGTCGGTCAACAATGTGGGAGTGGCCTATCACAATAAGAGCCATAACTTTTAGTAGTGTTTGCCCCGCCCCCTTCATAACTCATGACCGATGGCCTCTCATTGCACTCAGGGCACCTTTTGTTGGGAATGTTGTTTAAATAACAAATAATTAAAGTAGGGATTATAGATCTCATCTGGTGTGGGGACGCCTCAGGATCTCCCAGCAGGAGCTGGAAAGGGTCACTTGGGAGCAGGACGTCTGGGGTTTGCCCTGATTAGCCTGCTGCCACCCCAACCCGACCCCGGATAAGACTTTCAGACACAAGGCAGTTCAAAGTGCTTTACAGGGACATAAAACACAATAAAAACAAGACAGAGAAACATCAAATTGCATTAAAAGAATAAAAGCTTGTGTGTAAACAGCTACAAACTAAAAGAAGTCATGTAGCTCCATTATTGGAGACCCACAATAAACAGTGATGTTTTCAGGCCTGATTTAAATGCGCTGACAGTTTTAGCAGAGCTCAGGTGTTCAGGAAGCTTGTTCCACAGGTGGGGGGCGTAGAAACTAAACGCTGCCTCACCTGGTTTGGCTCTGACTGTGAGTAGACCTGCACCAGGTGACCTGAGGGGTCTGGACAAGTCGGTTATGTTTTTGAGTCCATTTATTGGTTTGTAAGTACGTAATAGGATTTTAAAATCTCTCCTCTGGCACACTGGAAGCCAGCGGAGGGATTTAAGAACCGCTGTGATGGGGCTCCACCTTCTTGGTGTGCGTGAGGAAAGTGTATGGATGGATAACATCAGTAATCATTAGACCACGATAAGGATCGTTAGTTAGACACGATAACCTGCAAACAACAATATTAGTCTTTTCTCGTTGTTTTGTTCCTTCTGTAAACTATTTTTAACATCAAACCCTGAATTTAGGTTTTTCCTCTTTATTAAAATCATGACAACATTTCTATGAACCTAAGAAACATCAGAGCTCTTCATTGTTTTCACTGCAGCCCCTAAAATAACTCCACTGTTTTTACAGTGAAGTTGTGAAATACTCTGTGGCTTGAAGCATAAGAATAATAATAATAAAACTTATTTGCGTGCTCATTTTTGACGGCGCCTGGTGAAAACACGACTGAGACACGCTCTCCTCTTCCTCAGCTGTCAAAGTGCCCTTGAGCAAAGTATAACCAGCCCTCACCGCTCCAGTGGAGCTGCTAATTGGTGTAAAGTTGATCCAAGAAAACAATGGTTCTCTTGGGCAGCTCCCAGATGTGAATGTTTGTAACTTTAATTTTAAGCTCAACACTACTTCAATAAAAAGGACACACAGAGAGTAAGAAAGGCTAAACTGTGCTCAAACTACTAAATATATCTTATATTTCATATGAAGAAGCAGGACCGTCCTCTGTGTTGGTAATATTCAGCCGATGAAATATGCCAGCCGCTGAGTAAACAGTTATTACAGCCGCAGAATGAAGCAGCTCTGTGGCGTCCGCTGGACTGCAGCACTTTGAATTAGATCTTCTTTTCACTCCGTTATTGAGCGACGTATCTTCCTCTTTAGCTGCTAAACAGTAGGTTTGCAGGCCGGACAGCTAAACAATGAGGGTGTGAATCTGTGGATTCTTGAGTGAATAGAAACCAGTGGTGTCCTCAGGAAGGAGACCTTTTTCTGTGCATGGTAGTAAATCTGTGGAATAGTTTGCCTGGAAATCTAAAAATCAGAAGCAGCTTGGGAAGTTTCAAGCTGGCCTTTAAGAATCGACGTCTTTACTTCGCTTGCTTTCTCCGTTTGTTTATGTGTACATGATGTGTTTGTTCCTGTGGACAGACGTGTCTATAATCTGCTGAGATAGCTATAGATTAATATTGATATTTCTGATGAGTTTTTCATCAGTTCACTGTGACAGTGGGGCCAAACATGGTTTAAAGCAGCGCTGAGGTTGTGACCGACTTTTGTTCATACTGTCAATAACGTGTTGAGCGTCTCCTTTTATTGCTTTTGATCAATAACCTCTGTGTCGTCCCAAAAGGGAAACAAGCCTCTGATCTTTCTTGTGTTATCTGGACTCTTTCCATCATGTTGTCGCAGCTGAACTGGTGTTTTCTTCCTGAATCAAATCAAACTCAGTCCGCTAAGATACAACATGACATAACAGGCCATTAAGATAAATAATCCACAGCCTTTTCATTTTAAAAAGTTAATGAATTAATTAATTCATTTGGACTCACAGGCTGCCGCCTGTGTGAGGAGAACAGAACGGGAGGAGTGCCGCTCCGTCTTAGAAACGTTTTATCTCTGCTGCACCGTCGCTGTTCGAGACGCCAAACAGGCCGAGATACTTTCTTCCCCTCAGAGCCGCTTTAAGGTGTTTGATGCTGCAGTTTGTGTCACAAAGATAATTATTTAGTCATTAAATCCAAAAATGCTACAACGACCGTCTAGATTATTCTGCAGATTGTCCCGGTGCTGCACCGACTTCTAATTCTGTCAAACAACAAAATCGACTTTTGACGTTTGTGAATCGATTCAGAATCGTAGGAGATAAGAATCAAGACTCTAAAGCTCACAGTCACTCTGGAGAGTTTACAATGAACCTAAATCTGCAGCTGTTCTGTCATTCACCCCAAAATCTATGATCACATCTGATGTCTGAGAGCGCAGGAGGAAAAGCTCTTCATGACCAAAGGATTGATAAAAAAAACCAAACAAACAAACTTGCATCTTTCCCGTCATGTTCTCGGTATATAATGGTGGACAGAAGAACAACAGACCCGGGGGGAACATGGTAACACCAAGAAAAGTCATTATTCATTTTATGGGACCTTTAAGCCATCCGAGTTACACAGGAGTCATTTCAAGTCTGCCAATACAATTATGTTTACTATCTGTACATTCACGTTGTATTAAAGCTCAACGTCTCGCAGGAAATCACCACTCCAGGTTGTTCCAGCATCACACAGCTGGCCCACTTCTTTGTGCAATGACCTTTTCAGCCCTCATGAAAGCCATTTTTATTATATTCCCTCAAGCTCAGTGGCATTAATTCATGCTGAAACTCTATTCTAAGCTCTGGATTTGAACTCGGTTACACTCGGCGTAACCCCCTCTCACCTTTGGCTGGTTTTCATCCCCAGCAGAAGATCGGCCGAGCGACAGAAGGCCGAAGCCCGTTTAGTTCATCGAGCCGCCTGCTTCGCCTGCACGCTCTCCAGATTGGAACGTGTCGCTCTGACGAAATGCCAAGTGTCAGCCCTCCTGGAACCTGAAATGCATTGGTTCCTGCGTACTCAATATCATGATCCTAATAAGCCTCGTGAACTTTAGGCGCAGTCGTCTGCTAATTATTTGAACATCAAACAATAGAGACCGACAAGGCTGCCTTCATTACGTCGCTGGGGGAGATTAATGAGTTCGGCCGCGATGGTGCGCACACACAACAACATCAACAGCTTTGACAGGACTCTTGGTAATGATCCTCAGGCCGTCAGGAGATCGTCTGCAGACTCATTTCTGTCGCAGGACATCTGTAACGTTAATGGCCAATTCACATGAGATAACAGATCTCTAATCAGTCTTTGAAATTACAGCGGTGGGCGTGTCTGCTCCACTTCTCAGAGGTGGCTGCTCTGTCGACAGGCTGCTGCGACTCCACAGACGGCAGATAAACAAGATTTTAATATCACAACGGGGCGGACTGTGGGGAATGTGTGCAGGAATAATACCACTGGTGTCCCACCTAAAGCTGCAAACATTCACTCTGGTGTTTGCAGTGATTAGTCGATTATTAAAAAAGCTAAACATTTGTGGACTCCAGCAGCTGAAACATGGGGGTTTGGGTGGATTTGATTCTTTGCTGAGCAATTTCTACATTTGGACAGTTTTCACTTCTCTTCATTTAGGATCCGATCAGCAATCATGAAAATACTCGATAACGAAAACAGAAATAATCTTTATTTGCATTATTAAATGTGCTTTATGTCACTTTGTGCCAATAAAAATAAATGAGGAAGTTCAGTGAACTACGGCTGAAGTCAACCAAACCAAACCAAACTGATCAAACGACTGATCGATTTATTGATTTGGGAGAATAACTCATTCACTGCACTGTCTGCACTTCTTCTGCTCTGGGTGTTTCTTCTAGACTTTGGCGACGGATGGATACGTGGGCGTATTTCACCGCTACGCCAATTTATCCACTGAAGAAGAAGCACAAGATCAAACTGATGGAAGCTTCATCAGGCGCTGTGATTCCTGGTTTCTGTTCTCATCTGATCAGCTAAACTATAAAGCCGTTTGTAGCGTGCCAGCTAATAGTGTTCATTATTTCAGGAAACATAAATAATCTTCTCTCATTTGCTCCAAACATTTTTATTGCTGCTTTGGGACAAACTGAGATCAAAATGGATTTTCAGAGGCGCAGAAGGATAAAATGCTCCGAGGCAGGACGTGACCTCTGGCCTCTTGGCGTATTTTTGATTTGACATGATTTGAGAGTAGATGTTGAATTAAGTTTAATAAAATGCTTCAGCTATGAAAATACTGACAAAATATAGACTGTGTTAGCTAAACATTAAAACAGCATGCATGGGATGGAACCAAAGAAAAATAGGAACAATTAAAACACCTAAAGTCTAAAAACTAAAGTCCGTTATGACGAACACAAAAGTCATCACCTGAGTGCACAACGTGTCCGAGCTAGCTGGTTTCTTTCTGCTGTAAACACAAATAAATCACATAACTTATGCAGAGAAAATAACAGCAATTACACCAAGACTCATTAAATAAAATAAACTTTTAGCAGCGCAGCTGGAAAAAGGTTTACACTGAGACGATCTTAAAAAGTTACATTCAAAATCAGGTTTTCTAGCAGTTTGTGAATAGACAGATTATTGTACCAGTGTCTCTCTGGTGTGAAGCAGGATAAAGGAGGAGTCCAGCTTCGGCTTCTGCAGCGTTCAGAAAAAAACAGGAACTCGCTCCCTCTCGGGATGTTTTACGGTGAAGAGGAGCAGGAAGCCCTTAAAGCCGCTGTGACAAATGAAATGAGGAGAATCAAAGACGGTCAGCTGTCACGAAGGTTTCAGATGGCTCCACCATGAAGAACACGAGCTGACATGCACAGAACCAAGGTGCTGCTCTAAATATCATCTGCCCTCGTTTACACCGACAAGACGGATGTGCTGCTTCGCTCAGCTTCGTTAAACACTCGGCGAACAGTCGCTGGCTCGGCGACTTTGACCGCGCTGTGTGTGTTTTAACTTTGTAGGCCAGCAGCTCTATTAGCGGCTCTGTCAGCAGCCATATTTCAGCATCTGTACGTGTCCCCACCTCTCTGCTCCCCATAACAAACACCATAAAGTATCAGCTGAGTTATGAGCCCTGCTTTCTGCCTACTCATTTTGATAATAGATTTTGAGATAAATGACGCAGCTTCCTTCGGTGACTAATGCCGGGCCGACAGAGGACGAAGCTCTCGAGCTCGGCGCCCTCCGCCTGCTGTAGAGCGCTAACGAGACGCTGCTGGATGTTTCTCTCAACAACATGTTACACAGGAGACGGTGGATTGAATTTCCCCACTGCTTCCAAATCCATGAGTGTTAACTGGAGGCAGATACAGAGCGCCTGGTGGCAGCCCGGCTAAGCACTGCAGAGCATTAACACAGAGGCAGGCGGGGATGTTTCCTGCTTTGGTAAATGGACGCCGGATTACATGGCTGGAAACCCACAACTCTGCTGTGACAGTTTTGTATTGTTCATTCCCCAATTAATAACTTGAGTGTGAAAGGTTTGCGGGCAGCACTCATTGATTCTGTGTTATTAAAACTCCCAGTGCTGCCCACTAACTCTCTCAGCCCTCGCCTGCAGACTGCTAAACAGGACTCCCCCCTCTCTCCCTCCCCCCTCCACAGTCTGCTCCTCCAATTTGGGCTGTTTGCTATCGATATTGATTCGTTCTTGATATTCCCTTCAGCTGGCCTGTCTGTGAGACTCTCCACTGTAAGTCATTCCTCACCCACATGTCAATTACTACGGAGGCAGAGAGCAGCACTCCGTCTTAATGAAAGCAGATGGGCTGAGGAGTTGCACAGTTTGCTTCTGTTGCAGATATAAAGCGATGGTGCCGAGGAAGTGAGAAACAAGCTGGTGGAAATCGTGCACGGCTACTGCGGCGGGTAAAACTGTAATGTGGTGGAAAGCGAACCATTAAGGAGAAAGGTGATGAGAGCGACCGCAGTCTGATTCATTTAATGTTTCTCACATACGTTGTGTTTCTCAGTGAATTCAGTGTTTCTGGCATGTTTAGTACCGTTAATAAATGTGATTTATTACCAGAGAAAAGGGGGAATAAATGAGGAACATCCAGATCTTCAAGCTGTAAAGCCGTTTTATTAAATATCAATGTGCACAAGTTAATGAGCATGCAGCACATTTTAAGGTTCAAAGTAAATAAGTTCTGTTCTTGTAGATTATAATATTAAATTAAAGCCACTTTACTTGGATGTTTGGCTTCTGCAGTGCAGAACGATGTATGTTCAGACTTTGCTGATTTCACTGTTGGTCGCAGCCGTTTTCAGTGAAAAAGCTCTAAAACCCCACAGTTTTTAAAAGATAAGATCTTTACAGCTTGTTTCTGCCAAAACAAATCAGCTATTGTGAGTTAAAGAATGTTGAGAAAGCTGATGAGGCAACGATTGTGAAAAACTGTGGCACACTAATGATTATTTAGTGTTTTCATGTCTTAAAGGAGCAGCTTCCAACCTTTATTACTGATTAACTCATTTCCATCATCTCGTGTTTTAGCTCATTATTCCAACAGTTTATGCAAAAAGCAGTTTTTTTAGTGTCTTTTAACCATACGTGTGTCCTCTCTCCTTTTGTCCTCCATCTTTCATTAAGTGTGAAAACACTGTTTAGCACCGTTTTGGCTCCCTGTGTGATGTCATAAGGGGATCTGTTGATCATGTGACCTCCTCCGGCCTATCGGCAGGCCGACTGTCCCCGCCCTCTAAAAACCTCCTGGATCCCACCTCGCCGCCCGCCATGTTTTTTCCCCTCACTATCACCAGCTCCTGTTAGCACGAGGACGACGAAGGCGAGAGCGAAGCGGCCGATTGTTTGTAAAACGCAGCGTTCAGAGGCTGAAAACAGCTGCAGAGAAATAACGGACAGTTTCCTGAAGATTAAAGGATGTAAACCTGCTCAGTCAGCCCTCCAAATATGAGTAGGAACTAGAAAACAGACCTTTGACACTTTTAGCAAATCATTTATCAGCTTTAGCTGTTGCTACCTTTACCTCAACATTTCATCTGCCTGAAGAACAACAGTTCTTACAGCTGACTCAGTATGTGGAGGCTTTTTTTCCTGTGCTAAACTCTTTGCACGGTGCCCCGGTAGCTGCTGAAGTACCCTCGCTCTCTGGAGGGGATCTTTAGATTCATCTAGGATTTGCAGGAACGCTCTCTTGCCTCACTCAGACATCGTGAAGCTCTCTGTGTGCATGACACCCACAGAACGCTAAATAAAGCCTTTTATCAAACCTGCGTGCTGTAACATCTACTTAAAATTCAAGATAGTCTCACACTCCGCTGTGACTGCAGAAAACAGCCCGAGAAGCCAAAACGGTAATTCTGAGCGACACGCTGCGGCGGCGGCGCCTCAGCTCCGGTCCATGTGACACAGGTGTGCGACGCTCGCGGCCAGAAGCGTGCGGCCAACAACACCAGCGAGGACCTGCAGCTGCAGGCCAAATTCAGATTTAGGTGCCACAGCGAAAATACAGTAAGAAGAGGAGCAGCGGTCGACGTGTGCTGCACCAGATTCACTTCCTCTGTGTACGATCACATTTTAATCATCTATCAGACATCAGCAAAAGGCTCTGAAAACATTTTATAGATGCACAGATCAGAAATTAAACACAGCCCTATTAGGCATCAAGATCCTGAAGTATGTGCAATCATGATTCCCGAAAGCAGTTATTAGTACAATTTAGTCTGATGAGCTATTAACACATGTCAATGGAGATGATTGCTGAGATGCACATTTCCTCACCACCTGCTGCATTTGATTATCACCGACTGAAAGGCGGAAACACCGTCCTGAACTTCAAATCGGAGCCTCACTCCGATAACTTCTCTGACAGGTACAGTATGGATGACGCTCACACTCCTTTGTTCTAAATATTTTTCATCATTCGAGTGGATGTTTCCCCGTTTTTTCTAAAAACAAAGAGCAGAGTAAAGTTTTCAAATCACTCGTGGGTGGTTTGTTTTGCCAGTGATGGAGAGTTTTGTAAAAATTTAATGAGGCCATTTTCTAACTGCAGCCGCTGAGTGATGGAGCGTCACGCCTGAACGAGGCTGATTAACGGGGAGGAGTCGCATTCAAAGCAAAGAGTAAGATGACTAATGTGAATTATTTGTTCACTTTCAGATTAAAAGCCCCATTATCAGAGACGATCATGACCGGGGAGATAATTTGCATGACAGAAGCAGCTGGTCTGGGTTCACTGCAGGCAGAGTCCAAGAAGAAATGTGTGTGTGTGTGGGGGGGGGGGAGCAGCGTTCAGCAAATTACTCCTTAAAAGCACCTTTGTCTTGTCTGTGATGTACAGAGGACGAGGACATCAGAGTGGAGTGGTGATAATACAAGAAATGGGTGTGAGAGCTCTCCATTGTCAGACTCTAATGATATTTCAACCAACCTCCCTTCAGGAGGACGTGTAGCTCTGCCTCTTACCTGTTCCATCACATCGCATTCATCACACCGGGTCTTTATGGCCTCTATACAGAAGTTACCGTCACATTTATGCGGCTAAAAAGCTCTAAAAATAGCTGTAAAGAAAGAAGAGGAAACAAAAAAAAGGTTCCTGCAGAGATAAAAAGAACTGAATGTCATTATTAAAGTACTAATATAAAGGCAAGAAAGCAAAAACTGATTGAAAATTCTGCTTTTTAACATGAATTATGTGCATCTACGTCTCAAAATTATAAAAACTGTACTGCATGTACTTTTTTTTTCTGCACACACTAAAAAAAAAAAAACCCTCTGACACAAAACGAGCCGATCAAAGCGTCGCACTCTGCACAATCTGCATTATTTTTAAGTCATCAGCATGTTAAGGAACAGGGTGCGAGCAGCTCCGTGGGGGGTGGAGGTGATGATGATGGCGGTGGACTTGTGTGAGGAGCGGACCGCTGGGCCATCGATCCGCCACAACACATCACTCCAGCTCCATTTACACAACCAATCACATCCCCCGCTGATTGATGTGCGGATAATTGAGCTGTCGCCGGGGTTTTCATGTTTCTCCTCTTGCTTGCTCCAGACTTAGTTATTGTATTGTATTTTACTTTAACACCATTTACAACAAAGGACATCCTGATGTGTATTTATGTCAATATTCTGCCAGACTGCTGTCAGGGAGACAGACGAGATGCTAACTCCTGCAGCGGGCACGACAGACCGCTAGCCTGTCCGGGCTAATTAACCTCAGGGGCCGGGCCTCCTGCTACCCTGCAGGGTCGGCCGCTGTGGCAGCTGCCTCATCCCGACGCCTCAGCCACACACTTTCCTCTCTGCTCCTGACTAAAGGACACACTCTGCTCACTACGACGACTGCAGTAATCCAATTATTGTGTTGTGTTCACAAGCTGTAAAGACTTCTTTTAAGACACACTGGAAAGACTTTTAAATTATACTGATTCTAATGTTAACAATAATAATAGTGTTGTGAATCAGGAACCTCTCCGGTGGCACATGCAGGGATTATTTCCAGAAACATTTTACCACAGAATTGTGTGAATGATTTTCATTTGCACGACAAGAGATTAATACCAGTGGCACGTCTGCATGAAGAGACACAATCATTTCCAACATGTTGTCAAACTATTAAAACTACTGAGCAGCCTTCATATCGAAACATTCATCCACTTTAATGGTGAAGCTTCAGAAAAATGCTTCTTCTTGTGGAGTCGATTAGCTTAGCTTAGCTTAGCTTAGCATAGCAACAGCTCGGGGTCGTGTATTAACAGATGATGTCACACATTAATGCATTATGATTGAATTTTGACTGTAGAGACTGAAATCCTTTCAAATTAACATCAAATCAGCGCTTAAATTACATAAACAATGTTTGTCAGCGTGTTTGCTGACGTTACAGACAGTGTTCAGCCGTTTCCTCTCACGTCCACCGATCACCTTCAGCTTTTCCTCCGTTTCAGGAGTTTTCACTTGTTTTTGCTGACGTTGTGTTTTAAGAGCAGAACCAGAACTTCTTTCACTTTGTGCTTTCAGACTGAAGACTGAACTGGAGTGTGTCGTTGGCTGCATTTGCACCACCTGTGTGTGTGTGTGTGTGTGTGTGTGTGTGTGTGTGTGTGTGTGTGTGAGTGATGCATTGGCCTTTTGAGGGCTTCTGCACACGGCTGCATCACGAGCCCGTCCTCTAACTATCTTTAAGTTGTTTTGAGGCATTTAATAATTGTAGCTGCTTGCACTTCATCTTATTAACTCCCATCTTTCAGCCTCGTTATTCGGTTTTTAAATAGATTCTTTTTAGTCCAGTTTCTAACTGCGTGTTCCTACTAAATAAAGTCTCTTTTTTTATTCATGGAAACCTGTTTTCTGTGGCTGCTTTGGCACAGTTTTTGGGTCAGACAAAGATCTTTGTACTGAAAAATGAAAAAAAAAAAAAACTGCAGATCTCTCCAAAGCTCGGTTATGTAAATATTGTGATTATTATGTAAATCTGTACACTTCCTAAAATTACACGTCAAAAGCTTCAAAAACAAAATGCAACAATGAGAGCGCGACAAAAGAAAAACGGGAAATCAGAATGAGTTTCTTTCTGGTGCGTGGTGTGGCGTTGGTGTCGACCGGGCCAGATGGCAGTTTACTAGTGCAGGTTTTACATGAGTCCTTGTCAGCATCATGATGAAAATGGGTTTTCTCTGCGGTGCCACTTTGCAGAGCACATCAGGGCGCGAGAGCCTCCTACGGTGTCTTTCTGTCCGTGAATGAACCGAGCAGCAGGTTAGCGCTGCCCACGTGGAAACAGTCGCTGCCAGAGTATTAATAATTAAAGAGTCTCCACGTCTCTCCTCGTGCATTGTTCCCTCACGTGAAGGCCGTGAGGAGTCGATTATCCTTTCCAGCTTCTACTCGGGAAGATTATCATCTGCTGCCCGGCGATACGGCGGCCATCACATAAAAGCTGGCTTTCCGGCTAACTGCACCATTGCTCTCGGGCAGCGGCAGCTTCATCAGAAAACCATGCACCGAGATGGCCGGCGATAATGCGTCCACGCAGCAGGACGCCGCCGCCTCTCTCTGTCACCAGAGCAGCAGTGGCCGGGGCCACGCCATCATTACGAAACCATAATAGTCTGAAAAATGTCCCACTGGACTGAAAGCACATTTGTCCGACAGCCTGTTATCCAACCGTTTTTATGATTTTTTTAAAAGGTCATTTAATCATTAGAGTTTTGTATGAATTGCACCTGTGTCACTGCTCCTCCAGCTACAACCTCAGGCTGTGGACGGCAATCTTTTAAACAAAACCACCAACATTACTGCCTTACTTTCCAGCCTACATGGAACGACTCCAACAACTAAGGTAAACAACAACTCCGCTTTTTTACAAAAACATTTGGAAATAGTCCAGAAGATCGCCTCCACCGACATCATAGAGCTGGCAAACAAGCTACAACAGCTGTAATGTGACTGTGAGTGTTTGTTTTAGCCGCCGACAGGCTCAGATTGTTATTCTAAGTGTGTGACAGCATCATGGAAAGGATCCCTACAGAGAGAGACCTGGAAGATCCTTCTGGTTTAACCACAAACAGCTGTTATGTTGCCGTCTTCAAACACACCAGACTCCATTCACAAAAACAGTAATTCTACACTGGTGGCGCTGATCGACTGTTGTCCCAGTTGGTTAGTTTGTTTGTGTTATTGTGTGTTAGACAAATAGTGCGTGAGATCTGAATTAACCCTCTGAAACAACAAAGCCCCACAATAACACAAATGAAGTAACTAAATGAGACAACAGTAGACCAGCACCTCCTGTGTAAAATTAGTGTTTTTGTCAATGGAGTCTGGTGGATTGGCCTGTTTACCAACCCTTTAGTTTCCACATGAATGACACCTCAGAATCACCAAATATGAACAGTAATTTCTGGGGAGACTAAACGGTATCGCGTTTCCTTTACCTATAGAGATAGATAGAACAGTTGCTATATCTCTCTTCAAATCCACCAAACTCCATTGACAAAAACAGTATCGGTCTCTGCACACACTCCAGACTACATTGACTGAAAAGCCACCAAATGGTCACTAAAGTCAGTATGATTCCTTTAAATATCTCAGTCTGGACCCACATTTTAAAATATGTTTACATTCACGTGTCATCGCCAGAGAGTGCCAATCCAAAACACAATTATCGGGCTAATTAGCAGACGCTGTGTTTGGAGATTCACCTGCAGGCGCTGCACAGGAGACAGAACAAACACTTATGGCCGAGGCCGCGCTACCGCTGACACTTTCATTTGACGCCATCTTCCTCATAAGATATGGATGTTGTCGGCAGACCTGCGTTCGGTTTGAGCCGCAAAAACCACACGAGGACGGGCGTGAAGTGTGAGATTAAGAACCGATACGTCATGTTGTTGTCGAGCTGTACTGTAACACTCAGGCAGGAGCTCCTCAAGTGTCCTCTGGGAGAAAAAGACACGGCTGCACGTTCGTACCCGAGCCAGACGTCCCAGCAGGGAGGACGCTAACCTCTCTCATCTGTGTGCTTGGCTTGCCCATGATTCATGAAGCGTGCAGGGCTGGTTTCAGCTGGGCCCTTTACTCTTTAAGTGCCCCTGTAATTTGAATGACCTCTCGTAGCTGCCCGAGACGCAGAGAGGAAAACTGTAGCGCTTAGAGGGAGGCACGGACGTGAATGTTTTTGACATTTGTTTCGGGTGTTGTACCATTTCAGCATGGATCAGTGTCCCCCACACATCAATTTCACATGAGTTAGACCCAAAAGCAAACACAGCCGGAGGGGCTACGGCTGTCTGGTACTCGATTATTTTGGAACAAGGCCTCTGGACATCATAGTCCAGAGCTCCTGCAAACAGCATATGCTGAAAGCAGCTACCTCTCATCTCTCCACTGCTCCGCCTGTGCTGCTTCAACAGGTTTATGGTCACGCAATATATGATATGCTTATAATGTACTGGATTTCCAAAAGCAGCAGAGGAATGTGCTGAAGCTTTTCTTCAAATCATCTGTACCTATAAGATCCTTTTTGTTTAATCAGAAACAGCTGTTGTAAGCGTGATATTCAAACCCACCAGACTCCATTGACAAAAACAGTCATTTTAACGGGCAGAACACAAGAGTTGATGGTCTACCGCTGCCTTGATCAATTAGTTTGTTTTTGTCATTGTGTGTTACGCAAATATTGTTTTAGATCCAAACTAACCTTTTAAAACACCAAAACTAACCAATCAAGACAGTGATTGACCTGTAACTCCGTAACCACAGCAGCTATGTAAAATTACTGTTTTTATCAATGGAGTCTGGTTATAGAAAAAGTTTCACACAGGTCTATCTTTGTAATGTCGTGAGACACCACACTACGTCTCATCTCTCCATTGCCCGGCTTGTGCCGCTTCAACAGGTTTATGGCCACACAATATACGGCTTATAATATACTGGATTTACAAAAGCAGCAGAGGCGTGAGCTGAAGATTTTAGAGAACCAATATTCATCGAATCCTCTGTGGTGCATTGAAGCTAAGACCCTCTGTGAGCCAGGACCCATCTGAGCCCTGACGTTTATTTCCTCACATGAAACCTAAAGACCTGCTCAAGACGATTAATTGAATAAATCAAAAGGCAAACATCTCTTTATACATTTATAAGCATTTAACAACACTATTACTCTTGTTGACATTGCATTTATTGGCTGTGTATATCCTTTTGTAAGGAATGTCTCAAAATCGCATTAAAACAGTAGAAACAACAGTGCGCTTTGCAATTTGGAGTTGCTCCCTGGTCGCACATTACGAGAGCAGAGACTCTGAGTTACAGCTCAGAGATGTTTACTGCACTCGGCACAATAGGAGGGAGCTCTGTGAATTGGAAAGAGATAACGCCAAGATGTGTTTGACAGTTTGTTGGAGTTTTACAAATTAAAGGCAGCGCTTGTCCCGCAAGTGAAATAACAAGTGTGATGTAGAGGACGGACGGACGAACGGACAGAGGAACAGACAGCATCCTGTGATTCAGAGAGATACAGTGGAGCATTAAGCCCCATGGTTTAACTCGCTGTGCACCAGACTTAGTTCATTTTCTGTGCAATTTAAGAACAGATGTGTAACTCAAAGCACTAATTTGCAATTATCATTTTTAACAACTTAGTGTTTTTATGTGGAAATATGTTTGTGAATGTCGACTTTTGAGACTGTTTTATTGACATTTAACACAGAAATAAAAAGCAAAGCACACATTTTTATCTGCAAATCTCTTTTTAATGTCTGTAAATCTTCATCTGTATCTGTGTCGCTATTATATATTCATAATTTGTTTTTAAAACGGAAATATGTTTGTGGATTATAAGGGATTCCTTTGGATCCTTTTGTTTTATCACAGGTGAAGAACAGAAGTGCGGGTAAGACGGAGAGCTTTGCCCGATCTGCAGGTGACGAGTCACAGCTTCTGTGTTTAACAGTCTCTAAACTAAATAAAAATGATTTACAGTTACCAAAAACAGATTCACAGGCAAAAACAACTATTATGAGAGCATTTTCCTCCATAATTCTCTCCTTTTTATCCATTGAGTTCATAATAAAAAAGCTTTTGAGGGTCAAATCACCGGTTTTATGCTAAGCTGTTAGCGTAGCCTGAAGCTGAGACGAAAAGATGGCTGCCGAGTCGTGAGAGTTCACTTCTTTTTTCGCTCCAAACCGCCTGATTTCTTTCAGCTTCACTCCAAACTGATGTTCAAAGTGAAACTGGGTCTGGATCTGCTCAGCTGTTAGCCACAAATGAGCCAACGTTAGCTTGGTGAAGTGTAGCAACACACTGCAAACAGAGGCTCTGACCGCGTCCCTGTTGCTATGGTTACCCCAGCCGGCCAGCCAATCAGAATCCAGCATCCACCCCAGACCACATGGTATAAAACTTTTACCTAAAGAAACGGCGTCTTCATCTGTGCAGTTCCCTTTAAAGTCAGACACGGATGAGTTATTTTAAATACTTTGTCTTAAATAACCTGGAAGTGTTTGTACGTTCACTATTCAAACTAACTCCTACTTGTTGATTTTACACTTTATACTGTTTCATATCACTTATTACCATTGCACCACTGGTTTCGGCCTTGTTGCCCCAGTAAACCTGTATTTAATGCCCCCCACCACCACTAAAAGGCCTGAGTACGTCCTTTCCCCTCTAGTGGCTAATCCAGATTTCATTCTGCTCATTAAAAGTTATTTAGTGTGATAATTTCATACACTGGTTGTGACAGAACGAGTGGAAGCATCTGAGGCTGCTCCTCAAAACCAATGATCAGATCGTTTAACCTCCAGACGACTGATCGCGTCGACCGATCGGACCACAAACAAACTTTACTATGTCATTTTATCATCAAAGCTGTGTTGCATTAAGTTACTTCATTGATCCTCCTGGGAAACGGGTGGTTTCAACGGTTCTGGCTCGACGAAACAGCGACACGGAGTAATCTCTGCAGCCAGGCCGCAGGTGCACACTCCAGGCTACTGTTAACTCAGTCAATCTGAAAAACATTGATCAAAGGCACACGGGCGCAGGGAAGTGTGGCACAGAGCCCATAGGACGCCGCTGCTCTTAGGAGGCAGCGTTATCAGTCAGCAGACACTTCAAGAGAGAGGGAGCTGGTCAGAATGAGAGGGAAGCTGAAAAGACAAGACTGGATTCATTCTGCCGTGAAGCCAAACAATAATAATGATGATAATAATCCAACCAGCCCTCCGCTGTCGTCTAGTTAATGACCAGAAAATCGAGATCGCAGGTACAAGCGGCCGCAGGGCGTTTGAGCTCGAGCTGCTGCACCTTCACATCAAAGGGAGCCAAGTTGAGGTGGTTCAGGTCCGGTCAGGATGCCTTCTAGTGCTCGAGCAGCTGGGAGGAGACCCGGGGCCCGCTGGAGGGTTTACATGTCTGGTCTGATCTCAGGATCCCCCCCAGGAGGAGCTGGAGTGTCCTGCTTAGTCTGCCGACGTCGCGAACGGACCGCAGACAAACAAACGACAAAGAGAATCCGCTCAGTTTTCAGAATAAAAGCCCCCGTGCAGTATTATTTTCTAATGGGGGGCTTTTAACACCACGGACCACCAGAGGTTCCTCTTGGATGAGGAGAAACACTTTGACTTTAGCTGCTGTCTGTAGCTGCAGCACAACAACAGCAGGAAATACATCCAAGAAACACATTTAAAGCAGCAGAAGAAGAAGAAACGCAGCCTGTTTGATCCTGTTAGAAGAAACGACCAAACCAGCGAAATCTGAGCAGCAAAAACACTCCTGGTGGGATCTGAAGCCGCTTGGAGCAAAACCAAAGCACAGCCAGAGTGAGACGAGTGGATGTTTGGATAAAAATAATAATAATAATATTTCTAGAGCATCTTTCATGCACTCAATGCAGCACAAAGTGAACTCATTAAAACCAGGAAAAGGCGGCGGTTGGTGGTGAAACGGCATTAATACGTTGCTTTTTCACGATAGTAAGCAAAAAATCCATCCATACCGTCCCCTTACTCTAATTATCTTAAAAAAAACCTCATGTGACAGACGTTTTAGTCCAACAGCATCATCAACAGCTCACTTTAGCTTTTGGATATTCTTCCCACTCCCACCGTGAAAAGGTGAAAAGTAAGATACACCATTGATTAATCAGGTAATTGCTGAAGCTTTAAGCACAATTAAAAGAAATCATTAAGTTTAATGAAATACTGGAGTGCTTGTCTACTTCTTCAAAGGTTTCCCTCATTACTGTGGCCCCAAGGTCAAGTATGTGCAATTCTGCCCTGCTCACTATATGAGTTAAGTCTCTCTCATTAGACTTGTTATCCGCAGGGGAGATCCTGTCAGATTTAGCCTCCAACTCTCTGAAAGTACATGATGATGAAAACTGGAGAGCTGCTTTTATTGAAGTAAATCCTGCTCTTTAAAAGATCTCTCAGGTATTTCTAAACCTGGGCCTGGTTTTTACATGGTTTGCACTTTGAAATGACCAGCAGGTACAAAACGTTTTGGAGACAGAGAGACAGAGACAGAGAGAGAACAGGCAGCGAATGAACTACAGTTGCTGTAATGTAAATCAATCGCACCCTATTCAAGTACGTCCACTATAAGACTGTTACTCCAAGTGTCTGACAACATTGTGGAAAGGATCCCTACAGAGATGCACCTGTAAGATCCTTTTTGATGTATTTTAAAAATAGCCGTTTTATTGCTCTGTTCAAAGACACCAGACTCCATTGACAAAAACAGTCATTTTACATGACAGTTGCTAGTCTACTGCTGCCTTGATCATTTAGTTTGTGTATGTTATTCTGTGAGACCAGCAGCTCCTGTGTCCTGTTCTCTAAAATCCCTGTTTTAGTGAATGTAGTCTGGTGTGTGTGCTGTTTGTGGTTAAACCAAAAGGATCTTCCAGGTCTCTCTCTGTAGGGATCCTTTCCATGATGCTGTCACACACTTAGAATAACACTCTGAGCCTGTCAGTGGATCAAACAAGCTCTTTTAGTGGACCTACTGTGATCAGGTGCAGTTGCCCTGTTACCCCATTACAGCTGAGGAAATCTACTGGACCATTTCCAAGGTTTTTCTACCTACTGGTCATTTTGAACCAAACACCTGTAAAAATAGGGTCCAGATTTTGAAATACCAGTTTTCCTTTAGAGGGAAGACACTGAATACTGTCATTGATACCTATTTCATAAATCAGGAGATCCTGGATAACACTCAGTTTTCAGCATGAACTCGTCATGTAAAGCGATTCTGGCCAAAGCCTCCTCATCCATCCACTACAGAGCCCTCGGCGCCCTAAAAGGAGAGCACTGAGTGGTACACTCACCCCCTGAAGGAAACTGGAGGTGCAGCGGCGCCAAAATGATACGATGCTGAAAAATGACGCGGTCCAGATCAGAAACTGAATTATGTTTCAATACGGACAGCAAGATCAATACCATTTCCAAATCCTTTCTTAACAAACAACCTTTTTGTCCACCAGCCTTTAGATTTAGATTTGTGATAAATATAATTGCATCTATACTCCTTGATGAAGGCTGCTTGATCCAAAGCCCAAGCGCACTAATTAGGAACGAAGGAATAATCCAATGCCAATATTAGGTTGCCCTGAGCCCCAGCCCTGGATAAGCATTCGTGAAGGTCATCCCACTCAATCAGCTCTGCTGGTTATCATGTCAGACCAGAAATCGTGACTCACGCGGCTTTCAGAGTCAATGAACGTCTTAACCTGTGACTTTTATTCCTTATAATTCAGACAGAATAAGCAGATCGCAGGGGGAATCCGTGTCAAGTAATTTGAAGAGGAAAAATGTGCAAACACAACTGTCTGAGGCCTGAAACTGCAGAGCAAACGTGGGGAAGGAAATAAAGAATGAGTGTTTCTAATTAGTTTTCAGCAGACACTTAGACAACCTGTATTATTTAACCCCACGGGAGCGTTGACGTAACTAATGTCTCGGTATTTTGCACATTTTCCAATTTCTGTCTGAAATCAGCCTCAGAAACCATCAATGGACTCGATTTATCTTTTTGAATACAGTTTATGCTAAAAACTTCAGCTATACCACTTTAAAGCCACACTCCTCTGTTGTTCTACCAGAACCCAGAAAAGTTCCCCTCTATTGATTATTTATGCTTTGAGGCCCATTCACACCAAAATAAATGAGCTGTTGTTAAAAAGGCAGAGGGGAGCATAAACAGGGACCTAATTAGAATGTCCACCAGTGGTACAATTGGAGAAAGCGATGGGAAAAATTGAGCAAATAAATCTTTCCGAACGAGTCTTTTTGGTGTTCAAAGTGCACCGAAGGTACCGAGTGCTCATAAATCCCAGATTTTCTCGCTGTCATCGAAGGATCCTGCTCCAAACAAAGGAAGCGGGAAAACCAATGAGCAGGAAGTTTGCTGAATGACGTCACCGCTGTGGAGCGAGCCAATCACCAGTGACGCCGGGCCAGAGGCGTGATGATGGCCGGAAACCTTTTTTTGGCACCAGGTGAGTCGTTCTGTGGACTGAAAAAGGCCTTAGGTGTCCAGTTCTTATAGCACATCCATGGCTGAGAGTCTGGGACCACTTGAACCCCAGTTATTACTGAAGCATGTGGGCTAAAACTGATCTGTGACAATCAACTTGGTGGTATTCAGTTCATTTGGGCAAAAACATGAAGTCGGCACCCACGGTGGGAAATAAAATACAAGATGTTCAGCTGCAGCAAGTTTAAATACGAGGTGAACAGATGATTATTGGATTGTTTGCGGGAGCCTCTGGAGCCTGATGTTCATCCATCGTGAGGCGTAAGAAGGTTCTGCTGGATTTGATTCTTCTCCCCTACCGAGGCGTCGCGCTGCCGGCGGCCAACAAATGACCAGAATGAACAGCCATTAAACAGCATAAATGAATATATGTGTAAATATTTGATGTAGATAAAAGAAAATGGCTCTACTGAGTGAAATAAACATCAAACTCCTTCACATGCTTTTAAAAACAAAGAATTTAACAGTGTCTTTTTTTAAATCCAGTTTTCCCCTAAAACTTATAGCTGAAGTTAAATGTTGAACTCTTCATGAACAAATAGCTGCTTGGTTAGTATTTGTAGAAGTCTCACCCTTAAACTGCTGCAGTCTAACGTACAGAACAAACAGTGTTTTGTCACGGTTGTCAAGCCAAAACTAAATTGTGATGACAAACGAGCTCTTCCGGGACGAAGATGATCGAACACACGTACCATATTTTGAATGGATGAGCTGCAGGTTCCTGCCAAAGTGATTGAACAGTCGAGTCAGCGGTTAAATCAGACAGAATAAATGGATCTCTGACTGGGCCAAACAAACAAAACAACTCAATAACATCCACATGTGGTTTGATAGGATTAATGTACCCGTTAGTTCTCACAGAAGGGCTTCGTCGCCGAGGACAGCCGACGTGTCAAAGCACTGCAGAGACTCGAAGGCTCATCGCAGGAGTTTTAGGTCCGATAACATCCGTTTGTTTAATGTGCAGCTTTCAAGTAACAGACAGGAGAGAGACGAGCTAGTTTTTACTGCAGGGATCTTTACAATGAGGGCAGGACATGTGCATACAGGTCAGGGTGTGCTGCATCCCTGGGAATTATCACTTTGGATCTAAAATAGATGGTTTTCAAAATAAGACTTGGTCCCTTGGCTCAACTTGCCCCCGACGACGCTAAGTGGGAGTGAACAGCGCCACAGCGAGGAGTGCCACCCTGAAGGGATCCGTTTTCCCAATAATGACGCTGAAACCAACAATTTTACACAAAAAAAAATAAAGTTAAACACAACTTGATCGATTTAAAAAATAAATAATGATTGCTTCCACTTCGGACAACCAATAACTGAGCAGGAATCATGAGTTCAGCAGCAAAACCAAGTGAGCCGTAGATTGTTTGTTTTGCTAAACGACAAACATTAGCCTGAGACAGCTAGCTTAAGTAGATAAAACTCTACACAATGTTGTAATTGATCAGAATCCAGTATTCATTCAGCATTATGTGTAATAAGTTGAAGTGAAACTGACTATATAGAAAGATACAATGATTAATAACATTATCTTGAAATTCTTCCTTAAATACGAGGTGAGGGTACTCTGTGTACTTCTTCTACTTCAAGTGCGAAGGTATTTATTATTTGTTGTGTCGTTGCACTCGAGATCAAAAAGCACTTTTTTTCTACCCTCAAGTGTTTTTATCTCAGGCGGTTCTGTACAAACCAAAAAAATAAAGAACAAAAATGAAAGACCCACTCTGGCCTGCTCTAGTATCGCCAGTCAGAAGCTATTCCCCCGTTGAATTTCACTCAGGACACAAATACCTGTCTTTAGCCGCAGGTGCTTCATGTCATGAACAATGAAGGTCTGCTGGAAAAAAGAAAACACACCCTGACAGGTGCAACATACCGATACACCAGCGAGGGACTTTCAGAAATGTGGTGTTTTGTGCTTTCTAAAGTTTTCCTGCATTGCACAGCGGGACCATTTAATTGGAACATTTCCCCACGTTGGTCCTATAATCACACCGTGGCATCGATAGAGGGGAGAATTTGGTTTAATACATCAAAACATGTTGCCGAGGCAGAGTGATAAAAGAAGCAATTATCATCGTCATGTAGCTCATTGAGCTTTATTGTCGCCTCTCAGCGTGCGGCCCGGCATTGATATCTCCATCCACCTTTATCCTAATTACACTCAGAATAATAGCTTGCTGACATGTGAAAAGCATGGCCTTATGGGAGACGCGGTGCTAAACATAGTCTTCAGGAGCTTTCATTATGATCTTCTGGGAGCCTATAATTTACAACTAAGATCTGTGTTGCTGCTCAAGGAGATAGAAGAGCACAGTCATTTACAAGAGGAAGGCTGTTGTGTTTTTTAACATGCTCCACTGGCAGCAATTTGCTTTAGCAATATTTTTTATTTGCTTTGTGCATCTGCAACAAACCCCAGAGGGGAAAACGTGAAAGCGACACCATTTCCCCTCTTTTAGCGAGTGCCATCAAGGTGCCTTTGAGCCACACACACACACACACACACACACACACACACACACACACACACACACACACACACACACACACACACACACACACACACACACACACAAAGTTAGACTGTGTTTACTGCTTATGTCCAGGTGTTCAACACTATAGCAAATGCAATACCAAAGGTTTTATTTAAAAGGATACACTTTTCATTCTAACAGGCGTCTGTCAGGTAACCAACTTGTGGCTCGTTGTGAGAGTCACTTACTGAACATGCAGTCACTGATGCTAATGCTGTTAGCGTTAAAGTTAGCGACGGTGACGGAGAGCAAGACGGCTGTGAGCGACCAGCACCACACAAGCAGAAGAAGTTATGTTGATGCATTAACAAATTCCTAATCAGTCACTTGCTCCTGCTGATATTGATAACAATGATAATATATAGAGTATAAAGATTGATTGATTGATTGATATAAGGTAGGCTACTCTGCTGCTGGAGAAGCTTTCTGGCGTCTTAATGTTTAATAAATAAATGAATTAATTCTTCCTGATGTGGCCTTCAGTCACATTCTGGCTCCATAAATTGTCACTCAGTCGTCAGCTCCTTCAGTAAACAGTGTTTTCTTGATGTTCAATCACTAAAATCCACCTTTTGTCTCCAAGGCACCGAGGAGGAAGGCACTACCAGAGGCTGCAAAAACTAGATCAGCTTGAATTCTTTAACCAAGAATAAAAGACAACGGAGCCAGCAGGTGGCCGCCCCCACCCTATACTGTATGTGAATAATAAATCAGCCTCACAGCACCTCTGAAAAATGAAACAGTCCAATGCAGTGAGCGATGCAGCCACCTGTTCCTGCTAAAACATACAGCGAGCTCTTACTCGCATCACAAACATCAGGAGCACTTCCTACTTCCAATATGCAACCAATTAACTTTACAAGCTACGACTGCATTTATGGTCACATTAACGCCTCCGAATGTATTTAAATCTTATGTTAAACAGGGATTCACTACACTGAGGTTTGAACACAGTTAATATATAGATTACACTGGCTCATTACGGCTAAATGGAGCTGGGGGGGAACTAAACTTTCACACAAAACAAAGAGAAACCTAAAAAATAAAAAGCTTTTAAAAGGTGGCTTTCCAACAGGCCTCACAGCGGAAAATGGTTTTCTCTGCTAAACTGTTAGATTTTTTTTTGTCGCCTTCAAAATAAAGTGCAAATGTTCGCCGGCTGCCTGAGCAACAGGTTCCTCGTGTGGCTCCTTCCAGACGTGTGAACTGATGTTTCAGGTTTCATCCGTCAGCACAGAGAGCTACAAACGTTAAAACAAGGAGGAAGAACGCCGTCTTTGTTCTTCTACATGCTGCAATCAGTGACGCTCGCCTCCATCTTCCCTCAACAAACCCATAAACGCACTAATGTCATCGTTAAATATGTTCAGTTTGCTGTATGTGAAGCCTTTAGCTGCATGTTTATTCAGCTTAGAATGCTGGAATGACTGAAAAGTGAAAATAAAATATCAGATTACTTGTTTTTTAACCTTTTTTTTCAACTTATTACAACTTTATTCAACTGATTTTATTACCTCTGTGCAGAAGAGATGTGGACGGACAGAGATCGAGATGAATGAACGTAAATGAGAGCGGCTTCATACTACAATCCACTGGAGAGTTTTTAAACAACATAAAACACTCAGATGTCATCTTTCAATCTTTGTTGCTGTTTCCAAAAGCTGCTAAAATCACTTTCACAATAAAAGAATGAAAACATTTTGAACATTTCCAAATAATCTGGGGTTTTAAACAACGCTGAACACCCCCGGGGGGCGACAGGTCCGAGCAACAGCTGATCTTCACTCCGGCCTCGATAAGTTCAGACCCCACCGGGCGAGAAAGTTCGGCGTCCCTGAAGTGGACACGTTGGGTCACAGTCGTCCTCCCAGTTCGCTTCTGAAGAGCAGCACTTGATTGAAAAAAAGCGTTGTGGGCTTTAGACTTGAAGCTGCCTGATAAGCAGTTTGCAGAACTAATAAGAGCAGAACGGCTTTGTTAAGAGTCGCCTTGGGAGGAGCAACATCCAGCTCTTATTTCATCAGACCTCTGATTGCAGGGATTAATTAACTCTGCAGTCCTGGCATGTGTCTCGGAAGAGCGCTTCCATTTTGATGTGGGAATTCCAGATACAGATTTACTGGAGCCTAATTGGTTTTGGCGAGATTACATATCAGACTGACATCAAGAAACGAAATTCTGAAAAGGCTAAAAAAAAAAAAAAAAAAAAAAAAAAATGCTGACCCTGCACTCTCTGCTTGGCTACGGTGAGGATTTAACGAACGTATGATGGGAGTCCAACCACACCTTCACAAGTGTACACACACACACACACACACACACACACACACACACACGGCAGCCATTTTGTTTGTAGTCCCCTCTGGATTCTCCCACCTTTTGTAGTCCTTCGCCCACTCCCTCTTTATTTAAACTCCTTTAGTTATATTGTTTGTATGTTTTATTGTTGTCATACATGTTTTACTGTTCATGGTGTCCACATGGTACTTTTGATTGTCGTTATTCATCTGAAATTGATAGTTTAGTTCTCTTTTTGCTTCTCAGTTCATATCACATGTACAGATAAACACAAGTTTCACTGCACTGCTTTGCCCTTCATCTAAAAAGAAAAGGAGGTAAATAAACAGTAGCTGTACAGTTTACACACATTAAAATATAATATATTCAAGAAAGAAACTATATACAAATTAAATTAACGCAATATAAGCTGAGCTTTATCCTGAGAGAGCAGCTTTATTGCTCATTAATGAAGGAAATAACATTTTCAGGTGTTAATTTAATGAAACTTTTCCTGCTGTACCTCATTTCGCCTGTCACTGATGATGCACCCCCACTTTTAACTATAACCAGGCGCCCGTGGGTACAAGAGTCATACTGGCTCAGGTGTTCGGGGCTGCTGGAACAAAACACAGGTGGAGCAGAGCAGAGGATCACACCAGGCGAGAGAAGAAGACGGGAGTGAAGGCTACGGCGGTGATGGGAGCACTGGGGGGGGCTGTGACCCACAAACTGGGAGAGCTGGCTGCAGCAGACTCCAGGTACAACACCTGAGGTCTCCGTCCAGAAGACCATCAGGTGCTGACACCAGGACCCTCAAACTGCTGAGCTGAGCTCCAGGACCACATAATGATATAATATAAACATATGAAGACAGGATGAAAGTAATGAAAGGTTCTTATCTCATCTTGCCAACATGAGTTCTTGACTACCAACATCAGCGTGGACCGTCTGCACATCTGGCCCACTAGTGTCTCGCTCCAAAATTCAATTACATGCAGTAAATATGTGATCAGGGATTGGAAAGGATTATAATTCTGTAAGAGGATTGGTGGCTTCAGATTTGATAAACTGCAGCGCAACCGAAGTCATGAGCGAAACCAAACTGCTGAAAGTAACAGAAGAAAGTATTTTCCAGGACGAATATTTTGACCAGAGCAGCGTTTTGTGTCGTATTTACCTCAACTGTCAAGTATAAGTGTTCAAATCCAGCCGTTTAGACACCGTTGAGCCTTAAAATTCATGGATTCGTCACTCAAACTGGGCCGACTTTCCTCTTCTCTGCCTCACCAACTCAACCTGTTGCATTGTGGGAGTTTGTTTTTGGTGCTATTTTAAGTTTGAGCGCCCACCGAAGGAAGGAGGCGTCTCACCTTTGCTCTTGACCACAAATCAGCCTTTGTGACAGTCTCACACTCTGTAGAGCCGCTAAAAACCTGCCAAAGCTCTACAGCGATGATGGGGGGGGGGCAGGTCGTGTCATGTGACCACCAAAGCTCGGCCGCCCTGTGGACAGACAGACCTGACAGGACACGCCTGCCCCTCGGCCAGCGAGCAGACCAGACCGAGGGCCGGCGGCCTGTGGATGTTCTGTCACAAGCTTTTGGCCTCAGTTTGCTCTGTCACACACACACACACACACACACACACACACACACACACACACACACACACACACACACACACACACACACACACACACACACACACACACACACACACACACACACACACACACACACACACACACACACACACACACACACACACCTTCGGGGGCTTTAATGAGTCTGTAAGTTTCAGTTTTATCAGAAGAAAATTAATTAAAATTCACTCTATTTTCCAGAAAACTGCCACCTCAAAGAAAACACGACACGGATCCTTTGGTCCAAAACCTGAATGTGTATTTTACTGTGATAAAAGACTCTTAAAGACCTTTTAATAACACACTGAATGCAGTTTGATGCCTTGTTTAATTATTATTATTATTATTTATGGCACATTTTACCAGAACCTCCCAGCTGGAGCCTGTTTAGTAATATCATTAATCAATTAACAGGACTGATGATGGATGGATTAACCAATACAGAGATAATTAATGGAGGTCATTTAAGTTTCTGAGACTTGCTATAAACTATTGAATGTATAGACGCCTCTTATTGTTTCTTTTATATTTAAATGCAGCTATAATGCACATTTTTATTCCATTTTTTCCTCGCGCTCTCTATTGTAAATATTATATTCATGTATAGAAATCAACAGGCAAATTCCTTTTAAAAAGAAAAGTACTTTAAACCCGATTCTCCCGTTTGCACTAATGTTGGCAGAACTGCTTTCAGGTACTTTACACCTTTTAATTGGAATTAAGTGTAATTTGCTCTCAAGCTGGAGTCTCTCATCACCCTTAGAGACTTTAAACCTTTAGTACCTGATGTCTTTGTTGAGTCTTGTAACCGTTTCATTCTGCTTTTGTTGTTAAATTTCTTGTTCTGTCTTGTTTTTGTGAATGTTTTGTGTCCTCATCCACATATAAATGTTCATAAACATCGACTGATATCTAAATTAATTACAGTGCTCACACATAAATGATTTATTTAATGTTTCTTTATCTGTAAAAAAATGCCACTTCAGGTTTATTTTAAGTATGATGATGTTTTTTACACCCTGCTTGACATTTGAGATGGTTCTTTGCTGTTATCCACGACAGATAAACTAAAATAAACATGTTAAACTACAACGTGTGATTCTCAGTAATATGACATCAGAGACGTCAGACTAAATAAGGATTCAACACACTGAAAAATAAAAATATTCACATACTGAAAAAGGACAGAAGAGCCTCCTGGATGCACAACCCCCTAATTTACACTGTAGATAAAACACAGAAATAGAAATAATGATAACTAATATTACTGTTTTTACAGGCAAGCAATATTCAGGACATTTTATAATTAATTTTAACACTTTTCAAGGCCATTTTTCACTGATTTCACTGTGTGTTTGAGAGACTTTTCAAGAGCACAGTCATCCAATAACTAACCCATTGTGCTTTTTATTAGAGCGCAAATACATTCAAATCTAAACCAGGACGGCCGTATAAGAGCAGATCTGAAGGCGGTCCCTGAAGCCCCATCCTGTCTTCACCTTGGGCCCAATTAGAGGAGTTGTGGTGACAAGTCAAGCATTACTGGCCTCCGCTGGCCGAACAGATCTGGACTGTTGTTTATCTCTTATTTCAATTGTAGAAACCACATTAGAATTCTCCTTCGGCGCGCTATTAATAAGTGCCAAAACAACGTAAGCCGCGCGGCCAATATATGTTCAATTAGGATTATCCAGAGACACAATTCACTGCGAGCGCGGAGTTCAAGTCTTGTCAAACTGCACAAACTTCCGCGCGGCTTTAAAGGGTTCGGATTTGCAATTAACTAAAGCAACACTGAGGAGAACAATGCACCTAACCCAGCCACCCCCACCCCAAAGCTCTTCCATTATTTTAACAAGCAACAACAACATATTGTATGTTAATAGATTTCCTCCCAGTCCTCCAGAGCTCGCCCTGCCTGTTGTCAGTCGTGTTGATTAACAGGAACACAATTAGAATTTCAGGGCGCTATTTATCATTAGTATTCGTGATAACCGGCTCAGTGCACCTACACGGTCGTCCTGCTGTCGCCCGCCGCCTCTACCTGTGCGTTTCATCTTCAGGGAGGGTCTCTGTCTGACCTCCGATGAGCATCATACTTAAACCGTTTGTTGTGTTAATCTAGGAGGTGATTACATCTGCAACAAAGCCTTTAGCCTCGCCTGCACGAATACTAATGAGCAACACGGTGAGGGCTCTGTGTTGTGGAGCAGGAAACGTTCCTTCCTCTCCAACTCTTCCTCTTTGACTTTCATTAAAAAACAAAAGGTAGAATACTGAGAGGACAAGTCCGCCATAATATCTAGAATCACGGATAAACGCCGCCGCCATCCAGTAAAGACACAGTTCACGTCCACGTGTGTCCAGATTAGCACCACAGATTTAGTATCCAACCAAATGTGAAATCTTGTCACGACTCCTTGGTTCCTGATTGACGGCCAGAAAAGTCTTTTCAGAGAAGGTTGTGATGTCGCGGAGAAGTTGACCTTTCACCTTTTGGATATAAAATGTCACCACTTCATCATTTGGTGCCGTTAGGCGTTTATGTGAAAGGTTGTCATAATTAGCGAATGAATTCACGTGTCGCAGTGACCTTTGACTATGAAATTCTTATCAGTCCAAGTGGATGTTTAAGTAATTCCCTCACGGCGTTCATAAATTATGTGTTATTGACAAGTACAGCAGAGGTTTACACACATTTCTATGTAAATAATCAACCTTTTGGTCACATTCACGCTGGATATCAGTGATTCATGTTCTCAAACGAGTCAGAGCTGCTGCCCAGCGACAGACTCACACAGCAGCACAAAACCTAAAAGAGGCCGTCGGTCAGACGTTGGCAGAGGTTTTGTACTGAGATGCTGCGATAGCATAAGGAAAAGTAAAAACATGGAGGCACAGGTTAATTACTTCCTGATGATTCCTTGAATAATAGTAATAATCAATAAATTGGCCTCGATGATATAGAACATGGTAACTGCATATTGCAAAGATTTTGGTTTTACTAGTTCCAGCCTCTCAAATGTGAGGCTTGTTTTCTCACATTTAAATTAGTGCAGAGTAAATTCCTTTAACTTTTAGATACCCAACATGTGGTTTGAGCTCTGGAAACTAGTCACTGACATTTCATTACTTTGACATTTGATAAATAAAAATAAAAAAGATCTGTAAGCTTCACTGAAAGTTAAAATAATCATTAACATAATCACCAGTTGCAGCCTTAACTCCAAGGGCAGACACAGATATTCTTAAAAGACTGACTTGTATTGATCAGCTGATGGTGAGAAGGTTAATTTCAAACAGAGACGAGTGATTCAGGCCTCTTCAGTTCGCTCACTTCCCCCCCGAGGACGACAGGAGCTCCTGTTATTTCACTCTTCTCCTGTTAAAAAACCCAGAGTTAGTGCTTATAATGTGCGGCTGCTCAGATGAAGGCCGGTAGTAAATGTGATGAAGACACTGGCTGCTGGTAGTCGTTGAGGTAATTCAGTGGATCCTGCTTCTATCCCCACTCCTACGCAGACAGCCCACACGGTTGTCAGGCACCATGAATAATCTATTCAGAGCACTTCACCAGTGTGATAACATGTTGGAGGACCTGCCAGTTAATGATACACTTGTGATTCTGTGTATAAAAGGTTTAAAGACACTGAAAAACCTATTCTAAGCAAACTGTTTTGTGGTCTGAAATTTTGCTTTCCAGTTTAGACCACAGTTTCTTGCATTCCCTTCGGGTTAAAGCTCATGCTGTAGTGTACATGCTTGACATCGAGGCTTTATGTGGTTTAAAAGGAGACCTCCAGTATTTTTAGGCCTGGGGTCTATTTTTTATTTTTTTTTTTTATGACTGGCAGGTACAAAATCTTTAGTAATTGGTCCAGTAGATCTCCTCAGCCAGCAGCTGCGAACAAGCTTCAGTAGCTGTAACGTAATCCTTTAGGGCATCCATGCTAGCACGTCCACTAAAGGTGCTTGTTTTAACCACTGACAGGCTCAGAGTGTTATTCTAAGTGTCTGACAAGATTATAGAAATGATCCCTACAGAGAGAGACCTGGAAGATCCTTTTGGTTTAATCAGAAACAGACGTTATATCGCTCTCTGCACACACACCAGACTACATTCACAAAAATGGTAATTTAACCTCACATAAATCAGCAGTTGCTGGTCTACCACAGCCTCCATTGGATAGTTTCTTTGTGTTATTGATGTGACCTTGATGTTTTAAAGGGTTAATTTGGATCTGAACTAATGTGGTAAAACACCAAATTCACAGCAGCTAGATCAGAAACTCTACAAGCTTAAATCACTGTTTTTGTCAAAGTAGTCTGGTGACTTTGAACAGAGCGGTCACATTGTCATTTGATTAGAAGAAATAGGGATTAAAGACGCTGCTCAGACCAAGATAATTTAGTGATGGGTCAGATGACTGCGTGTAATATGGAAGGGGTTGATTTTATCACCAGACTCTGCAGCTCGCCTCGACTTTACGGAGCATTTTAGTATCCATTTTTGGTTTTATGGCCTGCAGTCTTAGTGTTTAGGTTCACCCGCTCTCATAAACCTCCTTTCAAGCCAGATCAGGCAGCAACTTTTAGCAAAAACACTCTAAAAACCTGACTGTACAGTGACTGCCCAGCATCAAGCAGCAGACAGAAGAAGGTAGAGTTCAGCTAGTAGTTGGCTGAAATATGGAAAAACAGCTAAAAAGGACTTCCATTTGTTAGATGGCCTGAAACACCAAATGAATGATAATGCTGACTTCTGGATGTGTAAACAGGAAATGATATGCTAACATGTTTGATGACCAACAAGATGGCTGTTTTGAAGCCTTGAATTTGGTATTTTCAAAGCTGCCATCTTGGTTTTGGAGCCAGAAGTGAAGACCTCCTCTGATTGGTTAGTGAGCAGGTAGCCCCGCCCTAAAGCCCCCCCTCTCTTCCTGGTCTATTTTCCTCTAAATGGGGCCATAAGTTATTAGATGAACATCCTGCTGTGCTGAAGAAGACTGTAAACTAGAGACTGAGAGCAGAAACTCATCAGGAAAATGTCCTCATTGACTTCCATCCAATCAGACTTCAAAACAGCAGTTTTGATGGTAAAAGGATCATTTCTACTAACAAAACTGCATCTCCGACACTTTAACCTTGTGAAATGTCCGTGAGTCTGAAGGATTGTCCGTCCCCGTTTGAGCACCACTCAGTCATCAAGCTTAAAACGACTGCTTATGTCTTTAATGAGCCGAGTTCCTTCCAGTTCTGTATGAGCACGGAGGCTTTATTGAGAATAAAAGGCAATTTTTACGACCTTGACTTCCATTTCACCGTTTCTCCCCTTATATTTCAGACCGTCCTGATAATCTGATGGCTTCAAGTGCTGAAAAGGTGTTTATTTATATATATTTTTGTCAAACAACGCCAGCATCTTCTCTTCCGTCTGCTAGACTTGCTGTTCATTAAACAGACAGTTTGTTAGGCCGTCGCTCATCAGAGACGAGGCACATTTTTGCAGCCTAACAAAGTGCTTCTCCCTTTCATGTCGAGGAATCTAACAAGCGATGAGAAAATTATGCAGCACAGACACCATCTAAGGCTTCTGTTCTCCTCCTCCTCCTTTCATTCGATAAATTCTAATAAAAATCGAAGGATGTTCAGATTTTAACTCAAATATAAATTCATAGAAGTGCTCTGTGTCCTTTTGCTCCATGTTTACCAAGTTAGGACACAAACTTCTGGATCTCAGTGGCGTATCTGACTCATTTCTCTCTGCGAGCGACTTTCCGGAGGACATCCTCACATCCCTGCATTAACGTCAATTCAATCAATACTTTCCATTTAGACGATGAATAGATTTACGTAATTAAACCTCCAGGGTCCAGCCAGGACGGCTCAATCATTTAAATGGTTAAACAGCGCGCTGACACCTGTTGTAATTGTGCGAACTGCCGCAGTGAGCTGAAAACATTAGAGAGTGGGAGTGAAGGACTGCTGTGATGAAGAAAAGACTCCACTCTGCCTGGATGATTAGAGCGGCCATATTTGCTGTGAGCAAGAATTCAATGAGGAACACACAGAAGATCATGTGAATATAAATAACCATTTTATTTAAATGAAACACGGGTGCACGTTACGTCCTGGACAAACGTTTCCGGCACCAAAAACAGCCGGAGGGATTTTCTCTGGTGTTCCGATTGTTTTACTGAGCTGATAAACGCCTCTGAAAATACTGACAATATGTTTTCTAGAGATGCTCGCAGAGTCAGTCAGCAGATTTTTAAAATAAAACTATTGTTGAGAGTTTAACTTTTCACCTTCCTGCCTGATACGGACACCTAAACTGTAGATCTAAGAATAAATTCTCCAGGGTTGTGTCAGTGGTGAGAAAACAAAGCCAGAGGATGAGGAAGAAAGTGAGGAGGAGGATCCAGACCATGGATGTACAAAGAGACCTGGATGCAGCGTTGGAGGATCTGTTCATTCCTATGAAAGTTCCTGGAAAAGTTCGACTTCCCGGGTATTAACGTACCCATAGAGAACGGCGGACTAGCTCGTTGGGTGTGCCGAGCCGGCTAACTTCCTGTTAACCCTCTGCTACAATGACAGCAAATAAAATGATCCTGCAGCTGCTCTAGACTTCCACTTAGACGTCTTTGCATTGACTTTGCATTAAAGTTGTTCGTGCGGAAAATTCGGTTTGCGTTTGGTGGAAACACAATTAGAAATGCAGGGTTACGGCTGTTCAGCGTTGGCTTCACTCAGCTTCTACATCAGCTGATCGTTCAGTACAACCAAGTAGTTTTAGTGCGTAACTAAACCAAACAGACTGAAAACTGATATTAGTAATAAAATAAAGTGAGGCTCTGGACTTTAATCCAGAAGATCAGGGTTTGAATCCTGAGTGAGACCAGCTGTCAAAACGGATTATTTATTACCTTTAGTTTTCAGTTGCAGTTCGGTTAGGTTTAGGCACCAAAACTACTTGGTTAAGTTTAGGAAAAGATGAAGGTTTGGGTTAAAACAACAAATCGAATAAAGCTATAAAACACAAAATAGTTTCTTTCCAACATAAATGTGGGTGTAAATATTTATTTACACTAAAGAGCTAATAGCATCTGCCGAAGAGAAACCTGAAATATAGAAGTTGAGTCTCCAAAGGATGTGAACCCTGATCTCCTGGCGTAAACAGCCGAATAGCGACCTGAACACCTGACATGGCGGCGTTAATCCTGTGGATCCTCAGATTGGCCCCGATAACGTTACCAACACCTGATATCTACAACAAAAATGTGCCGACACTTGTTCTTGCAGTATTGCACTTCTCCTACAAAAGGAAACAGACGCCACTCGTCATCCTTTTCCCACTTTGCACCTGCAGCTCACGCCTTCGCTTCACTTGCTCTGCCTTTCTCCAACCACACTGGGAGACTAAATTGCAGCAATTAGCCGAAGCCATTTATATCCCAGAGCTCCAAATCAGGTAAAACTTTGCTCATCTGATCACTTTTGTGTTCCTGAGTTTCACTCTGAGGCGTCATATTAACGAAGGAGGCATGTTTAGGCCCAGATGAATAGATTCTATTAAAAAAGTATTTGATGCTATGGTGGATGTTTTTGTCCTCTTCGCTGTTGAGGTGATGCAGCCCTGTTTTATTTCACAGTTCAACATCTCAGAGGGACCGAACAAACCTTAATGTGTCGAAGCCGAAGCAAGCAGGCGTTTAGCTTTGATGTTGCAGTTTTTCCAGAGCTGCCACGCTCGATCTGAGCCGTTCACAGCGCACGAATCCCATCAAGAATTACAGAAATATGACAGGCAGCAACCTCGAGAGATTACTGTAGATTCTCACTACAGTCGGGAATGCCTGGAAGATATTATTCCACCCGCAGAGCGCGGCGCTTACTCAGCTTTGTGGCAAATTAAAAAAAAAAAAAGGAAGTTAGACATGAAACGTTTCCTCACAAGACGAGCTCAAACAAAAATTAACTGTTAAATGTCACGCAACAGGTGGTTCCCGTTTCATCCACCTCCACCTGAACAATGGTGCTGCCTACCGATGACATCTTAGTCCTAATTTAAGTGACCCAGGACTGAGAGGCCTTCACTGACCCTTTTTAAAAGAATGAAAACACTAAACAGAGCGTCATTAAACCCACTTTCTGACACCCGTCCTATTTCCTGGCCCTGTGGACACACTGCGTCTGTCCTCTAGTTAGAGGGTACACAGCGCGGCATGCTGTGGCTACCGGCCCGCGCTCAATAACACCACAGCAGAAGTAAACACGGCATCGAGACAATGATCTATAACATCGTGCGATGCCTGTGTCCTTGCCTGGCTATTTATAACTCTGCACTCTCGTTAAAAAGCAGATAACAAGCGAGAAAAATGTTCAGTCGTTTTCTTTTCAACAACCCGGACGGCGCATCCTCCTGTGACGACAGGCGGCACCACCACCGTCTGATCGCCGCCATCAGGGGCGTGTTCTGATGCAGCGGTATCGGCTGAAATTAAGCCAATAAAGAGCCGATCCTCTCCCTCACCACAGCGCGGCGCCACGCTGGGAGCGTTTGGCTGCATGTGGCAATCTACCTGACAGGTTGATGGGCTTGTCTGTATAGATATAGTAGAAGTATTTTCTCTTTTTACAGTGCTTTGATTCTGCATGAATAACAGCAGAGCGACACGTCTTCAAGAGGTCGTTCCTTCAGCTGAGCAGCTTCATAGTTTTGAAGCAGGACCTAAAGATTTTGGATCAAGTAGCTCATGACAAATAAGAATTAAATAAATATCAGATCAGACTCAGTTGGACTTTGTTTTGGACTGTTGGTACAAAAGTCCTCTCGCATTGTTTGATCACATAAGTCTGAAGTTTTGCGCTTCAAGATGGAGGCGCTGGAAGGCGACGGCTTCGCCTCCATAAACGTCACTGAGAAACTACAGGGGCTTCGTGTTTCTGCATTACTTCTGTTAGAGTCTGTGGCACATCACATTACACATATTCTTTACACTGAACATCTGATGGTGCCGTTTCATTGGTTTGTTCTCCTGTCGGGGAAAAGACGTCCTCAGACCGACGGCTGCTGTGGGTCGCTCCAACACAAGAGATAAAACACTTCAGAGAATCTCAACACGACAAGAATGAACGTGAATATAAACACCTTTATTCAGCCCACATCCTCTCACGTCTCTCTGCAGACTCAAACCGGCAACCCCGTCCACCGTGGAGCCTCAGCCCCTGGAGGAGAAGCTCCCATGTCTGATCTTTATTTAAGCTACACAGACAAAAGCACGTTTTGCTCCTAAAAACATGAGACTGTTGTCGTTTGATGCGACAGAGCCAAAAAAAACAACTACGATCGTTTCCCCACCAAGAAAAGCAGGAATTAAACTCACAACAGTAATGTTTATCTTCCAAAGGACGCGTGTCATTCGAGTCTCAGCACAACATAAATAAATGTGGCTTAAATTTGAGGGCAGATGAAACCGCTGCAGGACGAGCTGTTTTCGTGAGCTCATTAATTGGGTGGCAATTATGGAAACAAATCCTGGGGGCTGTTCTCTGGTTTCTGCAGCTGTGTGAACACTCTAGGATCCATTATTGATAGTCTCCTCAGTCCACTTTTATATATATATATAAAAATAATAATAATTATATGTAAAAGAAGTTCTGAGCTTGAGGGGAAATGTCCTGAGATCACTAAAAATGTAGTTCATTAAAACTGTTTTGGTTTTAAGCCTCCTCCATTTCAGATTCATAATATTTCTTCATGGCGTCTGTGGACGGACATAATAAGCTGAAAAGTAAAGTTTCCACAAACAAACATCGTCACACAGAACGTGGTTGTTGTGACAAATAAAACCACTTGAAGATGAAAGTAAAACACTGATGTTTGTCACTTCTGTCTTAATATCCCTCATCATCCTCACCTCTCACATCCTCCGTCTGTCTCTTTAATATCTTTATTCCCTCCGTCACAACACAGAGGAGAGCTTTAAGTCATTTCGGTCACTTTTCCTGACTCGACGCCGTTCTTCAAAGCAGCAAACGGGGAACAATTTGGTGTCGTCTGTCAGGAGCCAGAAAACAGGAGATGATGAAGGACGGCTTCGTTCAACACTTAACAGTATTAGATCAGATAGGAAGCCTTTCAAGTTCGGTCATAATAAGGCAATAAAACAATCAAACAGGGCAGATAAAGTGCACTGATGGGAGTTACTAGATGTTATCGCTCATGCTTATTAATTATACTGCACTGCAGCGTCACCAGGTGTAGCCAGGTGTCTGTTAGTACAGTCACATGACCGTCTAGATCCCATTTTATTGGCAGAAATCAGCAGAAATGGGATATAAAATAAAATGCTCACATACACTCACTAACTTTGCCTCTGCAGACTTTACACACACACACACCTCTATAAACACACCTACTATGAAATTACACAAGTGCATCATTGTGTTATTGATTATTGTTTTGTGATTCATAAGCGCTGCCATTTATCAGGCGACGTCGCTGAGGCCCGAGGGCTTTCAGGGTTCAGGGTTCGGGATCTCTTAACACAAAGATTTACTTCGCTTTCACTTTTCGCTTATGTGAAAATAAGGAGGAACGTTTTAGTGCAACTTTCAGACTCTGCGAGTTATTGGTGGTTAACGGTGGATCCATTAACCAGCTCTCATGGTCTGGATTTATTACACGAGCTCTGAGGACCGAGCTGGAGTTTGTAGTAGTAATCGCTCCCCACATGCATAAAGCTCAGTGCAGCAGAGAGCTTCCATAATAACACTGCATTAAATTCAGAGCGGCACTCTGCCTGCTCTTATATCTGAGTGCAGATTGAAGCTGATATGAGACACCGTTAACAGCGACAGTCTTCTCCTCCGAGACGACGTGAAGCGACGACACGCCGCGGATGACCATCAGTACACGACTTCAAGCCATAAAACAGAAGCTGAGCGGTGAAGATGTGATCACCATAAGAAGGAGAGTAAAGAAAGCAGCACATAAATCCTCTAAAACAGCGAGTGAAATGTTTCTCTAATGCTCAGCCGAACAGGAAGTGTGGGGGGGAATATTACATTATTATTATTATTATTATCATCATCATCATGTGTCAGCTGGCTGCCTGTATGTTGAGTTCAAATCCAACTTTGAATGTCGGCGTCATAAAAAAACAAATCCTCAAACAAAATCCTCAGTTTTTAATTGTGTTTAATTGAAATTACATTAAATTGATCTATTATTATTATTAATGCCAAATTAAATGTTAAAGTTAACAAAACGTTTTTCTGATTTAAACGTCTCTTGTTCTGTCTCACTTTGGAGAGACCATCTAAAGCTAACTCCAAGCTAACTTCATGCTAACAGATGCTAGCTGGTTAGCATCTCAGCTGGTTAAACTTTAAGATTTGGAGTTTATTTTTGTACAGTTACTTTCCAAGTTTCTTGAGAATTAGAAACTGAAAAGCACATGATGTTGAACCAGGTCACCAAACACAACAAAAGCTTGGTTTTGAGTCGAAATGAGTCCAGATGAGTTCATGAGTAACTTTGCAGGTTGTCTTAACTATGAAATATCTGCATTAAGTCACTGAGACATTTAATTGTTCCTGAAACAAGAACTGAGCCTCATCCTGAGAGAGCAGCTTTATTCGTCATTATTGACTCTGTATTGAAGGAAATAACACGTTTAGGTTCCTGCTATATCTTTTCCTGCCTGTTACCGATCATGCACCCCCACTTTTAACCATAACCAGGCACCCATGGGTGCAGCCATACATGAGGTTTTTATCCCTGAAGCCAACACACAAACATTTCCTCCATCAACCCTTGAAAACAGCAGCAAATGAACGTCACAAGAGCCCAAACAGACCTAAAACTAAACCAACACAGTGAAACCATCATCATGGACAACAAAGCAGCAGAAGTCAGCAGCCAGACACAAACACACTCCCCACAGCAGCAAAAACAAACATGGAGGTCAGGAAACAGCAGCATTGTTGTGTTTCAGGTCAGAAAATGGACCCAAAGTCTTTTAAAGAGCTAAAAAAAAAAGGCTGTTTTTGGTTTAAATCACATCACACACGTGCACTTACCTCGCTGAAGTGAAGCAGGGATCTCCTCAGGACGGAGACGGGTTATTTCCTCTAAACATCCAGCAGGGTTTCTTCCTCTGAGAAGGACACATGTGCAGCAGAAGACAAACCAGTGGGCAGGGCTCTGGCAGCTTAAATAGCCCGCCTCTCAGGAAAAGGTGAGCAGAAAGAGTCACATGACAGCAGACAGGTGGAAGAGACACCCGTGTTTAAACCAGGTTTTAATCAGAAATAAATCACAGCACATTAAAAAAGTAAGATGTTAAAGTACAGGGAGGATTCAGGAACGTGACATAGCAGGTAAACAGCATCGCTTTAATTAACTTTAATCCACTTAAAGCTTAATCGGCTGTTTGCTGTAAGATTTTCAACATTTTGAACACTTAAGAGCAGCTAGAATTAATCCCTAACCGCCCTCTGTCAGTGCTAATGTAGATAAAGGATGATGTAGTGTGGTAACTGTATTAAAGGGATAGTTCGGATCATTTGTATGAGGTACTTATCCACAGTGTATTACCTATATTTAGAATATACTCTGTCTGTCTGGGAACTGAAGCTGTGGTATCACAGCAAAGCCACCAGACTCCATTCACAAAAACAGTAATTTTACCTCACAGAACACCGGAGGACGCTGGTCTACTTTGGGTGAATATTGAATTAAAACCAATTATGACAACTTAAAAGATAAAGAGAAATCTTTAATTCAAAATGGCGCCGTCCTTTTACTCACTCCTATGAAGGGCTGCATATTAAGCGGATCACTGTTTCACCTCATATCTCTCTGATTAGCGCACATTGAATTAGCCAATAACAAGACGCAGCGGTTTGCGAGCTCCTTGTTATTGCCAAACTACATCTCTGGTATTATTAGATTTGGTTTAAAGAATAAAAGTCAGAATTTGCAGCCACCAGGAGCAGCTGAGACCGACTCCTTTTATAAAAAGAGATAACAGGTCCATTACCTTCAGCGTGATGCCGGCACATGGCCGTTATTTAAATCTGTCCCTGTAATATGAGGATCGGCTCCTCTTGCGGCCATAAACCGCGGCAGAAATCACATAAAGGAGGAGGAGAACTAGTGTTTGGTGAGCTTTAAGATAATGAGGCGGTTGCCCTGCAGATGAGTTAGAGGTTTCATGACTGTACTGAACAAGCTGTGAGGCCGTGGAGGCCTGCAGCACTGGACGCTGGGAAAACGTCCTGTAATGAAGTTACGTCCTGTAATGTGTTGACGGAGTCGTGGCTCAGTTTATATTGATATTCTTCTGTTTTCAGGATCAGACACAGCTGACCAGGAAAAGCTCTCACATCCTCTCTCACTTTATTTAACGACCACGGAGGAAAACATCATGTTCAGGACAGCAGGAATAATCAGGAAGAGGCTGCAGAGGAGGCGTTTGGTTGGAAAATGAGACTCTTTATTTACTCGTTTATTCGCAGCCAGGAGAGCCGAGGTGGATCTGTGCCATCTGTGATATCTATATTAATGTGCACAATATACAGCAGTACGAAGAATTAAGAAAGGCTTCTCTAGCCTACATTACCCACAATCCCTCCTGGCTAAACAGGGAAAGCTGCTCTTTAACATGAAACTAACATTAAAAGAAAAACAATAAAAACATGAGAAAAACAATCAGAAAGTCACGTCAACATAACATTATTATGTTATAGATAGGGGCGGGGCTACCTGCTCCCTTCTGGCTCCAAAAATCCAAGATGGCGACGCCCGTAAAGCCAGACTCAAGGCTTCAAAATGGTTATTTAGACTTATTTCAGACACTCAGTGGAGCTGAGAGCCAAACCTCTCAAATAAACACTCATCTGATCATTTGTTGATACACGAATATTCATCAAAGCAGCTTTCAGCCTTCGGACTACACAGAGGAATAAAACTGGATGTTACCAGAAGCACACAGGTGAAAACAGGTGGTAAAAAAGTAAAAGCAGTTTATTTGAAGCCCTGACCAGACTCTCAACAAGACGCTAACACTGAAACGCTCGACACAAGACAAAACAATCAGGGTGGGGCAGATAATCGGAGGAGGGCAGGAAGTCAAGGGGCCTGAAACGAGAGGGAGAAGCTGGACGCCACAATAAAACAGGAATTAAACTTAACAAACACGACGAGACGTAAAACTGGAGAGTTTGGTGTCTGTAAAAGCTGCTGAAGAGGAGATTTCTTTAGATTCTGGGTTATTTTGCTCCCATTGCATGACTACGTTAAGAACAGTGTAAAGAAAACATCCAAAATACACATTTGGGTGTTTATTTGACTAAACTGCCATATTCATATATCATCATGTAGGCTGTTTTCTCAAAAATTAGTTTTATTTCCTCTCATCTGAGGCAGAAATCTGCACTTCAGCAGCTCTTACAGACACCAAACTCTCCAGTTTCATTCCTCTCTGTATCCTGAAGGTTTTTACACAAGGGTTTGTAAATACATCATCCACAGCCTGATTTATTGAACATTTTATTCTATAGGAAATAGCGAAAATTGTTTTTTTCTTTTATAGCTGTTGACAGTATTTTCTGATTCATGGAGGAATAAAAAAGATAAACTCCGTATCTCTTGTCTCTAATATGGCAGTAAAATGCAGCGAGAGCTTTTGAACCTGCCTTCATCCAACGTTCAGCTTTCTGTTCTAGAAATGCATGTAAATTAGTGCAGGTTTAATTAGATAATGCCTCATGTGCATATATATATATATATATATATAGATATATAGATAGAAAAAGAATTACCTTAACAGAAGTGATCAGCTGAGGAGGTTTAATGGGGAAACCTGTTAGTTAAATCACCTTTAGCAGACACAGACGGACAAAATGCAGTAAAATAAACACCTGAATGTGTTTTATTCTTACCTGTAGAGTCTTAAACGCCGTGTGTGGACTGTTTTATCTCAACACTTACGCTTCTGTGGCTGCAGGGCCATTTTAAAACAACGTCTCCAGATGTTTTATGAGGTTAAAGCCTCCACCTCGGCCATCGTCATCATCATCATCACCTCCAGCAGCCTCTCGTGCTGCTCTTACGGCGGCGTCCATCTGTCACGTTAACTGTAACTGACAATCATCTGGTGTGATTTGTGGCTCTGTTGTTCCAGCGAAGGTTCCCACAGAAGAAGTGGATCATTAAGGTCTGACAGTCACGGGAACCAAACGTCTCAATTCTTTTAATGAGCTGAGCTTGTCACAGTAATCGTCTCGCTTTATTTCTTCTCTTCTGGACTACAAAGACCAGAAGAGACTCCAAATGCTCAGAAATGGCTTTAAGTCAAGTTAATTAAGTCAAGAGATGCACCAGGAGTAAACTATGAGTCACTTTAGCTTGTGTAATATCGAAAAAAGACTCTGATAACGTGGACTAATACCACACGCCTGCAGACGTTAGCTCATAATCTGGAAACAGCATGGAAATGTAATAAATGATTACAGCTGAGCATCATGTGACTGTTTGACAAACAGGGGAAAAAAAGGGTCATCGATTGACGTCGGGGCTGAAACAAGCCCGTGAGAGTAGATCTGAATGAAGTGAGTTAATCAAAGGGCGAGTGGAGGAGAGAACATCCATATTATTGACGCTCCATAAATAAAGAGGCATGCTTCTTACCTTTGGGCAGGCCTCCTGGTCACCGACCCACTTCGGCTCGGAGCATCACAACAGCCGGAAACATTATGGCAATAATATAAGTGAGCAGAATAAAGTGTGATGGTCCATCACTGTCTCTGTTACACTGCTGAAATACATAACATCTAATAAACATCTGGTGTTTCTTCATGGACCATAAAGGATGTTTAGTATTGTTTCTTAGAATATTGTCCATATTAGTGGTTTTATTAGTTTTAGCGCTCCTCTTTCTAAAAAGCACCTGTCATCAGTAGTAGATAAGTATGTTTTATGATTTTATAAAAGTATCAGATTATAATAAATAAGAAGAAGTGACAGCAAAACACCAACAAACATGGATTATTGGACAGACTGTTGTTTCCTACTGGACAGTCAATATGAAACCACCTCAAAGAGATTCAGAACAAGCACACAGGCAGAAAATGACCACAAAGAGACAAAGAACCACCACAAAGAAACACAAAATGACCACAAAGAGACACAAAATGACCACAAAGAGACACAAAATGACCACAAAGAGACAAAGAACCACCACAAAGTGATGAAAAATCACCACAAAGAGACACAAAATGACCACAAAGAAACACAAAATGACCACAAAGAGACACAAAATCACCGAAAAGAGACACAAAATCACCACAAAGAGACACAAAATGACCACAAAGAGACACAAAACGACCACACGAGGGTTGATTTGAAGCTTTGTTACTCAAGAGTGAATGTTTACGTGGGTCGCAGTCGTGGCGGTAACACATTTGCTCCACTGCTGCATGCTGAAAGGAGGATTTTCAGTCAATAATGCAACATTTGCTTCACTTTTACTTCAGGAAAACAGTCAATAGCAGCAGAAAAACACAGATTAGCAGCTAAAGTAAATCACAATGATGAGTAAACAGCTAAAATGGCCTTCATCACTGCCCTCAGTGATCCAGCCACACACACACCTACACACACCTGAGCTAGCTGTACTCTTGAAGGGCAGTTTGTCTCGGCTCAGCGGAACGAAGCGACAAACAGCTTTAGGTTGTTTTTACATTATTGGTTTGAAAAGTCATTACCGTTGTGCAGTAAACAGTTGTGTTTCATGTGGAGGCCACTCTGGAGCAGCTTTGAGTAATTTGAATAATTAGCAGTAATTAGTTTAACTATAAGCTTTGTAAGTGGTTTGGGAAAAAATCATGCTGCTATTGAGGTTAAGGTAAAAGGATAACTCTATCGCATTTTTGATTTTAGACTGTTTTTTACATCTTTTAGGTTTGTAACTGCACCTGATCACAGTAGGTCCACTAAAAGAGCTTGTTTGATCCACTGACAGGCTCAGAGTGTTATTCTAAGTGTGTGACAGCATCATGGAAAGGATCCCTACAGAGAGAGACCTGGAAGATCCTTTTGGTTTAACCACAAACAGCACACACACCAGACTACATTCATAAAAACAGGGATTTTACACTGGTGTTGCTGATCGACTGCCTCCATCAGTTGGTTAGTTTGTTTGTGTTATTGTGTGTTAGACAAATATTGTGTTGGATCTGAATTAATCCTTTGAAACAACAAAGCCCCACAATAACACAAATGAAGTAACTATATGAGACAACAGTAGACCAGCACCTCCTGTGTAAAATTAGTGTTTTTGTCAATGGAGTCTGGTGGATTGGCCTGTTTACCAACCCAAATATGAAGTCATTTCTGGGGAGACTGGACTGCTTTGTGTTTCTCTTACTTCATTAGCAGACGTCTGGCTGTCAAACACACTCTCCTCATGGAAAACCGGCCGACGAGCCTCAATATAACGATCAGGTCGACTGCCGGGCTGAACTCAGAAACACCTGTGTGTTCTCTGCAGGAGAGCAGGCGGACATTATTGGTTATCTATTGGAAACAGTAAAATGGAATGAAATATAAGGACCCCATGTTTTGGGGTCACCGCTCGTGATTCGTGGGTGAAATGGCAGAGCACCCTCATTGATTATTCTTGGCCAAAGTCTTGTTTGCTTTCATGAAGCAGCGAGTCTGTCTGCAGCCCAGTGGTGCATCGGCGTTCGATGAAACCCTGATTCTGGGAGTTTCATCCGAATATGTCAGTCATGTAGCTCAAAGTTGTTTCTCATCACTGCATCACACACACACACTAGTGCTGTCCATCTTGTATCTGTGCACTGCTATTTATTAACACATTTACACTGCTGCACAGAAACCAATTGCTAGTTGTGGGATAAAAAAAAACTGTAATGAAATGTCAGTATTAATCAGTGTAATTGTAGACGCTGACAGAAGAAGAGGAAGAAGACATAACTGATGATCTGGTGCACCGCGTGACTCTGCATTTATGATATTAATGTGTATTTGTTTTTAAATACCCTGTCAGGGATGATTTATGTGGCTACTTTGATAGATGCTTTGTTGAGATTCAGCGGCAGAAAATCAGGTGGCATTATCCATGACAAAATTGAAATGAGCTTATTCTCCGTCATCACGCTGGATGTGCAATCACGGTGACAAAGGATGGGTAACCTATCATCAGCAGGCCCGTCTCAAACTGGGAGACAAAAACAAATCTACTTTGGTTGAGCAGTTTTGGGAGTCACCTTAATTGCATTTCTAAACCTCGTGAGACGGCGGAGTTCTTATGGATGTGACACAGCGACGTGACGATTTGTGTTTTTAATGTAGAAGTGCTTGTTTTAGCCGCTGACAGGCTCAGAGTGTTATTGTAAGTGTGTGACAGCATCATGGAAAGGATCCCTACAGAGAGAGACCTGGAAGATCCTTTTGGTTTAACCACAAACAGCACACACACCAGACTACATTCACTAAAACAGGGATTTTACCCTGCAGAGCACAGGAGTTGCTGCTCTAGTGCTGCTTCGATTGGTCGGTTTGTTTGTGTTATTTTGTGTTACACAAATATTGTGTTGGATCCAAACTAACCCTTTAAGACACCAAAGTCAGACAATAAACTACCTAATCTAGGCAGCAGTTGACCAGCAACTCCTGTGGAAAATTACCATTTTTATCAATGGAGTCTGGTCGCTCTCTGCAAACACACCAAATTCCATTCACAAAAGCAGTAATTTTACACTGGAGTTGCTGTTGTACCACTCACTTGACTGGTTAGTTTATGTGAGCTATTGTGCAACTTTAATGTTTCAAAGGGTTCGTTCAGATCATTTTACCTCACAAAGCACAGAAGTGGCTGGTCTACTGCCTCATCAATCAGTTAGTTTGTTTGTGTCATAATATGTGTTGTACAGATATTGTGGTGGATCTGAACTAACCCTTTAAAACACCAAAGTCACACAAAAACATTAGCAAACTAACCAATCAAAATAGCAGTAGACCTGCAGGCCCTAAAATAGCTGTTTTTGTGAATGTAGTCTGGTGTGTTTTGCAGAGAGCAACATATAAGGCCTCATTTATGTATTTAAGACTTGCAATCCAAAAAAATAACCGTCTTTATTAACGTAATCAGCTGGGGACGTTTCATGTCACCTGTCATGTCTCCCCTTAAACTTCCCACCAAGTCTCTCAAGGCGTCTTCCAGTCTGCCGATAGAGCGCCGCTGATCATTTATCCACGCAGCCTTTCTCAGCAGAGGTCAAAAGTTTCACTTCATTAGTCACTTTTTGTTTCCGTTAATACGCTCTGAAATCACACCTCCCGTTGAGACAAACAGCCAATTGTTCCACATGAGCATCAACCAAATGCGGCAAATACTTTGTTCCTGACACAGTCCATTTAACAGCAGTGTGATTTAGAGGAAAATCAGCAGAACTGCCAGAGTTTATGACTCCTGATGTACAGTTTTTTTTACATTACCACAATAAAAAAAGTGATCCAGGATGTTCAAGGTGTTATTTTGGCTAATTTTCCTGTTTTAACCTCAGCAGATTTATTGTGAACTTCTATAGGAGGAATAACTGTAAACTTTTCCTCGGCTCTTTAGGAAATTCACAAACACACGAGACTCTACAGCCACGATGACAGCAGGTTCATACTGGTGTACTTTTAGCTAAATGCTAACATGAGCACACAGACATCAAAGAGTGTCTTCTAACAAATTACAAATACTTTCTTATCAAAATTATTAAAATAAAACTGCTCACATGTTAGGCATTTAAGTAGCCTTAATATGGGTCTGACCTTAAAGGATAACTAGCTGTTTTCTAACCTTTATTTAAAAGCTATTATTAACCAGGAACAGCCGTTGTATCACGCTATTCAAGTCTACCAGACTCCATTGAGAAAAATAGTTATTTAACTCACAGAACACAGGAGTTGCTGGTCTACTGTGGCCTCAATAACTTAGTTTGTTTGTGTTACTGTGTGTCACATAAATATTGTTTTGAATCTGAACTAACCGTTTAAAACACCAAAGTCACACAGCAATTTACACAAACTAACTGACTGAGGCAGTGACAGACCAGCAACTCCTGTGTAAAATTACTAATTTTTTCAATGGAGTCTGGTGGGTTTGAAGAGAGCGATATAATGAGGTCTATCTCTGTAGGGATCCTTTCCATAATGTTGTCAGTTTCTTAGAATTAAAATCTCTTTCAGTCAATTTCAGTCAAAACAGCAAAAGTCAACCTGAGGTAAAAATTCAGTGGACGTCAGTAGGATTCGTTCTCTGTGGACGAGGAACGTCTGTGCAGAAATTCATGGCGATCCATCAGATAGTTGTCGAGATATCTGAGACCAGAGCGGTGCCACCAAAGTTTTCATCCAAAGGAGCAAAGGTTTAAGTCATATAGGCTGATTTAACTGTATCATATATATGGAGGAGAAGCTGGAAGCTTGATTATAATGAAGGTGTTCTGATGCAGCGCTCGCTCACAGCACTTCATGAATATGAAATCGAAGCTCTCCTAATAAACCGTACGTGGCCGTCGGTAAACCCGAAGCTCCACTTCCTGTTCCTGCTGCGCCGACCGACCAAATAAAACGGGAAATTCTTTCACAGAGAGAGTCTGCTGTTCGCCGTGTCTCCGGTGCGGCGGAGATCATTTTCAGCAGCAGATAAGATGCTTCTATTAGCCGACTCCTGCGTCACGTTATTGTCAAAGTGGCGGGAATCATTTGTGGTCACACTGCAGCTCCGAAATATTGATTATAGAAGAGCGAGCGGACGAGAGAGAAGAAACTCTGGTGTCCTGTGGAGTCCAGCAAGACACAACTTTACTGTTTTTATGGACGTAAATCTATTTCACTTTCATTTAACAGTGTTTTTGTTGTTTTTTTTTATTATTTTATTATGAAATTTTAGATTGAAATCTATTTCTGAGAGTCCTGCTCGGTTACACAAACCAACAAAGGCACCAAAGAGACATTAAAATAAGCCATTTCCTGGAAAACCACACAGTGAACACATTTGCATTAGATCATCTCACATCAAAATGACCCGAGGAAACGCAGTCACATGCTGTTTGTATTTGCACATATATGAGGCGCCGGGCTTTAATGTACACAGGATGTTTCGCTGCCGTGCATGTGAGGTTGTGTCAGTTTGTCTGTGAGGCAGAAAAAGACAAGGACAGAGTGACCTGCTCTCTTATTGTGTGTAATGAAAGATCATTTCACTTTGGCTGCCTTGACAATGGCAATTTTTCACCATTAGGTTCCATTAGTTTTAGTTTAAGACTTTATCAAGGAAATTATCTGGCAGACTTTTCTATCGCAGCGTGTGAAAAAAGTGGATTCACGGCCGTCCAAACAGAGGTTGTTACGGGAGCTGTGGGAGAACCAAGAGATTCACATAACGGGTCGGCGGCCTTTAGTAAAACCATAATGGAAAAAAAAGAATATATTAATAAAGTAATAAGATGAATAGATAATGTATTATATTAGAGCATAACTCTCTTCAAACACACCAGACTCCATTGACAAAAAGAGTAATTTTACACAGGAGTTGCTGGTCTACCACTGACTCTGACTTATTGAGGCAGCAGTAGACCAGCACCTCATGTGTTCTCTGTGGTAAAATCACTGTTTTTGTCAATGGAGTCTGGTGGGTTTGAATAACGCTATACACCAGCTGTTCCCGGTTAAAAGTAGTTTTTAAAAAAGTTTTTTAAAAGGTTCAAATGTATCTCTAATGATGTGTGTCTGTCTCTAACACCTGGTCACCACAGCACGTGTCATAACGTTAGCTAATGGGCTCACAGGCCACAAGAAGCTTGAACATCTAGCATGACGTTACGTTGAAAGCACATGAAACATTAGCGAAACAACAGCACATCTAAACGCTGCTAAACGTAATGAAGCTTCCTTCCTTCCTGGTTTCCTCTAAAGACTCCAGGAAGTCTCTTGGCCTGGCTGTTGTTCAACACTAAGTGATTTTATGGCGCATAAACACCCATAAAACCACAAATATAACGATAAAACACAAAACTTTAACTATGTGGGGGCGTGAAACAGGCAATAACACAGCAGCTGTAATTCAGGCTTTAGCCTCTCTCTCCCACAGGTGAAAGGAGGAGGAGGAGGAGGAGGAGGAGGAGGATAAGGAGGATGAGGAGGAGGAGGAGGAGGAGGAGGAGGAGGGGATCCAGACTTTAATTCTTCTGTTTTCACTTCTTCACTGTGAAAAATGGGACCAAACTGTGTCCACAGTAGTTCCTCTGCATCTCCTATATGATGCCTTTGGGGGGACGGAGCAGAGCAAAAAGCCCAAAACACACCAGAGAGTTGTTTTTCAGACAAAATGTTTTCTTTCTTCTCTTTTATTTCACAAAAGCAGAGGACCGTGGCAAGAGATGCTCCCTCGTTTACCAGCAGGCTTAGGAAAATGGGCGATGGAGCAATAAAACTGGCAACAAGGAGACGGCTCATCCTGCGCGGGGAGCCGAGTCCTGTCACAAAGGAGAAGTTTTCAAAATGGCTGCTCCTGCTGAGGCTGCGCCGCACCTGAAAAAGAAATGAAAAGGAGAGGACGTCAGTGAGAGACTATTTTCACCAAATGAGGCCCACATACAGGAGCCGCGGCGACCATATGGCGAGGCGGTGACGACGGGCTGTGGCGGGGCAGGAGGACGGAGGCAGATAGAGAGAGTTAATGGGACTCAGGTGCTGCTCGTCGCCTCATCAGGCCGCCCCTCACCTCTCCCCGCCTCCGGACCAACAACCCCGCTCACACTCATCCATCTTTTAGTCTCTTTTCACATCTTTCACAATGTTGCTTTTGAATATTTTGGCGTGTCGCTGCTGGAGCCATGTTGTTTTTCTTCTTCTTGTTAGAGCCCGAGCACCAGGACGCTATTGTAATACAGGGAATTATTCTTCTCCTCCCACATAAAACACAATTTTGAGGGCTTAAAAAAATGTTCAACACATCATGAAACTTTGCACACGAGTCCGTTATTGTGAAAATGTGTGTGTTTTATAGGTTTGGGGAAAAAATTCAGCCCCTCCTTCCACTTTGACAGACACAAAATTTGGTACAGTGATGGATCGTGTCTCCTGGTGCCATGACCTCAACCCAACAGGAAGTCGGCCATTTTTAATTTAATTTCAGGTCCTAATGCGTTTTTGGTGATTGGGAGGGGTCGTACATGGATGAACTCACCTGATCCACATCACACTTGGTCAGCGTGTACAAAAGAAGATGAAAAGTTTTTGAAGGTTTACACAAAACAAAAGATGTGATTGATTAGTGCCTGTTCTCTAGCGCCACATAGGGGACACAGGAAGTGATGTCTAACTTCAAACAGTGTCAGTGGAAACACGTGAAGATTCAGAGTCCGGCGACGGGATGCAGCCGCCACACGATCCAAGTTTACATTTTCACAATATCTGGAAAATGGCTCGACTTAGATTTAAAATTCTTTCGTCATTTTAATCTCTTGTCACCTCCGTCTTTGCGCCGAAGCTCCTCTGCTGTATCTCATCACAAACCGCTGGGCTGATCATCTACAGACTTCACTGATCTGTAAGCTACTGTGAGATGTTAAAGAAAGTGATGGTGTAAAAAACCAACCAACTGGTTTTTATCAAATGTGGTCACATGAAACAGTCTGAATATTCTCATATTCTCATATTCTCATATTCTCATCACGGGTCATCAGGGTCAAAGCTGTTTGTAGCTTTATTGTGTCTTCACTTTGTTTCAGTGCTGTAAAATATAGTGAGAAGATCATTTGAAGCCCCTTCTCTTGTTTTTTTTTTGTTTTTTTTGCACAGCGCTGCTACAGTTTGTTTCTGAGGCAAAAAGGCAAAACAAGAAACATCCCACAGCACCCACCAGAATATTTCCTTAAACAGCAGTCTTCCCTGGAGACACACTGTACAGAAAAATACATGCAAGTGTTTTATCAGTGTGTGAGTGATAAGTTGTTTGTTTAAAACGATGATTGTATGTCAGTATAATAACCCTGAAATTCCTCCAAGTTATCAGAGGATCTTTGCAAATTATATGAATATTTAAAATCACAGCTTGAGTCGACCACGACTCTAAAACAGTAACACGTATAATTCAATCCTCCTGCATAACAAAGAGGACGTGTTTTTCCTCCACATTCATCAACCTCCCGCTGCTCTCCGCTCGGAAAGGCTGTTAGACGCCTCTCCGAAAGTGTTGTGTTCCTCTCCCGCTGGTAGAATGACAACTCCCCCCCCAACAGGTGAAGTTTTGCACCTTCCAGGAAGGAGACGAGTCAGCCATAACCAACAGTAGAGCACTGTGGGAGCGCAGACGCTCGGGCCTCCCGTTCTGCTCGGGAAAAACAAAAGAGCCCCGGGTCGTACAGCCGGATGCCGTACAGTGCTGACATGAGGCCCAAGGGGCGCCGCCGCACAGCCGCTGTGCAGCCATGTCAACTTCTGCCTTCAGCATCTTTAGGAAGATTAATGAGCAGGCGAACTCCAGAAGACCAAAGACTCCCCCGCTTCCTCTCTAATCCGGAGGAGAGGGGGGGTTCCAGCCATTAGCCGGGATGCTAAATGGGCGAATTTTACTTCAAAGTCTTGAATTCGATAAACATCTTTAATTTATATCTGTTAATTTATTTGTTTATTTTACTTAGCAGTGCCAGCTTTAGCTAGAAGCTAATTTGCAGAATTACACGTCTGTTAGATGAACACAAGTGTAAAGCAGTGCAGATTCATAACAGCAACATTTGCAATAACATTAAGTCATATCAAGTGTTTGTGTTTGTGTGTGATGGGTACATGAGTGGGCTGTGTAAGACTCTTTTTGTTAAACCAGAAACAGCCCATCAGTCCAAGGCCACCAGACTCCATTGATAAAAACAGTAATTTTCCAGAGGAGTTGCTGCTCAAGTGCTGCCTAGATTAGGTAGTTTATTTGTGTTATTGTCTGACTTTGCTGTCTTAAAGGGTTAGTTTGGATCCAACGCAGTATCTGTGTCACACAAAATAACACAAACAAACTAACCAATCGAGGCAGCAGTAGAGCAGCGACTCCTGTGCTCTGCAGGGTAAAATTCCTGTTTTTGTGAATGGAGTCTGGTGTGTATGCAGAGAGCCTGTCAGTGGCTAAAACAAGCATTTTTAGTGGACCTACTCTACATACTTTTTACTTTTATCCGTACACTCTCTTATATAACTTCATACTGAGCTCCAAACTCAGTTGATCTGTGTTGTATCTTCCCCGTTTTCCTCCTATTGTCTGAACACAGATATATGAGCTCTCTTTACAGTGGAGGAGCCAGATCATTGATCACTTTGAACGCTAAATTAGCGCCACACAAAGCTGTCAAAGGTCAGGTGGTGTAATTACAGCTGAGCAGATTTCCATAAGATGCAAATAGGGGCTGGTTGCTCCAACAACTTCAACATTTTTCAACATTAAATGGGAAAATATTTCGCAGGTTGAGAGAAAAGAAATAAAACCCGGCTTATCTACTCCATAGTAAATGTTCAGCCTCTGTCCAATATGAAAACTGTTAAATCAAGTGAGATGTCATACAATTAGCCCTCGCACCATCTGTCTTCTTCCCAGTCCTCATTCCCAGTTGTATTTTCTCATTTTTCTGTCCACCAGCAGCAGATTGGCCCCATGATTCCCACAGGACTGCTCCCCGCCTGTCCCGTGACAAGCTAATTGAATGGAAAAGAAAACAAAAAACCAATTAAAACTCAGATTCATGTTTCTGCTCTTTGCACTGAACACTTAAACTGAGAGATACTGAGTGTGTGCAGCTCTGCTCTTGTGTTAAACAGCATCATGGAAAGGATCCCTACAGAGAGAGACCTGGAGGATCCTTTTGGTTTAACCACAAACCGCCGTGATATCGCTGTCTGCACACACACCAGACTCCATTGATAAAAATAGTAATTTTACATGGGAGTTGCCGGTCTATCTCTGCCTCGATCAGTTAGTTCATTTGCATTATTGTGCAACTTTGGTGTTTTAAAGGGTTCATTTGGATCCAACACAACATTTGTGTAACACACAATGGCACAAACAAACTAACCGGTCGAGGCAGCGGGAGACCAATGTTCTGTGAGGTAAAATTACTATTTTTGTCAATGAAGTCTGGTGGCTTTGAAGATTGATTTAAAAATAAAGTTCTCATTTCATTTGGAAATGTTTTATCTTGAAGATCAAAGCTCATACATCTCCACATTAAAGGAGAACTGTAATTACTGTCAAATGCACCAAACTCAATTCAGAAAAACACTAATTTTACCAAAAAGGAACATAGGAAATGCTGGTCTATCGCTGCCTCGATTGGTTAGTTTTTTGTGTGTTACTGTGTGACTTTGGTGTTTTAAACAGATAATTAGGATCCAAACTAACCCAATAAAACGGTAGAGCAACAACTGCTGTGTTCTGCACAACAATTCCTGTTTTTGTCAATGGAGTCTTGTTGGTTTGAATAGCGTGCTACAAATGCTGTTTGTGGTTAAACCAAAAGGATCTTCCAGGTCTTTCTCTGTAGGGATTCTTTCCATAATGCTGTTAGACACTTAGAAGAGCAATCACACTAACCCTGCTCTCAACTTAATGCTGATTGCATCGAATGCTTAAAGCTGCGTGATGGTGATCTCGCTAATCCAGCTGCTTTGCAAGGTTACATAAGAAACATTGGCAGTGGAAAAGAAGTAGTTAAATAGAGTCTTTGGATGCGTTTCCACCTCCTTTATGTGCTTATTGTTGGTGCCCAACAGCCTTTACACACATTGGAGCCAAGAAGAGATGAGATGGATTACCAACAGCAGCTTTAATGCAGCATCTTAAACGACTATACCAGGAGTCACTTCACTGCTTTGCATAATCCAAAATGCCTGTGTTTCACAGTTTGAAGTAACGTCTACAGCAGCTTTGCTAGTTTAAATCCTGTTTTTGTTAATTGTTCAAAAGCTTCACTGTCTTCCTCTGCTGCTCAAAGTTTGTAAATGATGTAAACTGATCAGTATCTGGACAAAACAACCACCATCATGTGCATTTAAACAGATAAGAAATGGACAAAGCCTGAAGTAGAAGTGAAGTAAAGTAAAGGAGGAAAAATAAGATTCATATCTACTCATTAGCTGATTCACAGGAAACGTGGCATTAAAGATCTCACCATTACAGATGCGTGAAGTGTTTACAGAGACTGATAAGTGATGTTTCTGGTCTTCAAAGGATATCTGAGGATGATAATGAAGCATTATTATTCATGAGATCCACGAGTTTTAAGCTATACTCGTGTTTAAAGGGTTTGATAAGGAGAGCTGCCACTTCTGAGTGTGTTTCATCAGCTCAGACCTTCTATTACAACCGCTAATAAAGTGTGGGGGCTAGTTATCAGCGGAAGAAAGAGCTGTGGTGTGAAAGTAATGTTTCTGTGTGCAAATGCAGAGAAGACAGCAGGAAATACTATATATTTATATTCCCCACCCTCCTCCTCCTCTTTTTCTACCACAAATAAGTTTAAAAAATACTCGTCTGTGCTTGGCAAACGCTCTTCGTTACCAAAACCTTGTTAATCTAAACAGAAGAAGTCTGAAAAATTACCTAAATGGGCTCTAGATTGAGAGTAACAATGTTAGCATTAGCGTGTTAGCTTGAGGCTAGAGCCTGCGCTGTTATTTCTCATTTTATAGTTGTTTTTTTAAACTATAACCGCTACATCACTCAACATTTAACCACCAGATTTGATCCTTGTTTTCCTCTCTTTATTTTATCAGTCCACAGCGGACCGTCGGTCCACTGCCGGTCAAAAACGTGTGTTTGATAAGTCAACAATACGACCGGTTTGTGCTATGACCATCCATTTTAACTACATATTACATACAATCACATATTACTATGATACTATTGTACTATAATATATGTGTACTATGATACTGTTATATTATTACTGGATATTTTACTTTGTACACTTTAAGAACTTCTAATCCAAATCCTCATTTTCTAGAATAGTATCTTAAATATCTGACATAAAGCAACATGTTTGATTTTTCTTAACCTAGATCATCAGTGTAGTTACTAGTTCAGGTATCCTAGATATTATATATTCAGTATATACATCTTTTCATGACTCCACTGGTAGCCCTCCGCTAGCTTCCTGGTAGCCCTCCGCTACTTCCTGGTAGCCCTCCGCTACTTCCTGGTAGCCCTCCGCTAGCTTCCTGGTAGCCCTCCACTACTTCCTGGTAGCCCTCCACTAACTTCCTGGTAGCCCTCCACTACTTCCTGGTAGCCCTCCACTAACTTCCTGGTAGCCCTCCACTACTTCCTGGTAGCCCTCCGCTAGCTTCCCGGTAGCCCTCCACTACTTCCTGGTAGCCCTCCACTACTTCCTGGTAGCCCTCCACTAACTTCCTGGTAGCCCTCCACTACTTCCTGGTAGCCCTCCGCTAGCTTCCTGGTAGCCCTCCGCTAGTTTCCTGGTAGCCCTCCACTGACTTGAATGGGGATAAAATGATTTAATCATGTGGTTCTTCTGGACTTTCCAATTATTATCAGACTAAATGGATCAAATTCTGATGGTGAAATTAATCATTTCACAGGTTTCGATGCTTAAAAAAGTCTATCCGCTCATTTACAGACATCTCTTTCACAATTTCAGCTTGTAGAAAAAGGCTTTTTGGGCCCAGAGGCGTCACATGACGGACGCCATTGTTGTAATTACACAGTTCAACCATTATGTCGAACTGGCTTCAAAGCCTGGCACCCTTCCTGGGCGGGGGGGCGTTGAGTGAGACCTGTGCTCTGTTTGTCCTTTTTGTTTTTCCCTCCTCCCACAGCTCCTTCAGCCTGCTGCAGTATCGCTCCTGACGTTTCCTGCAGGACTGTGACGACCTCCAAAAAGCAAAGACCAGGAGGAGGTTTCTTAATTATTCCCCAACATGTGTCCCTTTGCACGACTGCGCCAGAGAGGCAGAAACAAAACACCTGGAAGTTTTTGGCAGACTTTGGTGCGTCCCGGTGTGAGAAGCACTGGAGCGCTGCGACTCCAATATCACGTTAGAACAGGCGTGAATATTTTAATTGCACATTTTCTGAGAAGCTCAGTTGTTTCCCGGTGCCGTCGCATCAAACAGCTTGCCAAAAACATCGGCATCATAAACTGGAAGTGGTACCAATAAAGAGAGTTGCAGCTGTCACACAGTCCTGAGATTTCAGATTTATTTATTTGTGAAGATGGTATGAAATTATCATCATAATGGCCGTCATTACTTTGTGTCAGTGAATGCCTGCTTGGCTCAGTCTGCTAACATTCGGAGACAGGCTCAGGCAATAATGAATGTTGTCAGACGAGCAATTCATTTTGGCAACTCAGGTCAGCCAAGGGAATGAATGGCACAACGGTAAGAAATGATATTACCATTTCTTTAATTTCCTGTCAATTTGAGACTTCCACTCTGTTAATATTTGAGACTGTTTATTTTTCACCAATGAGGCCGAATTTAATTTAAAAAGATAACATTTCTTTTTACAATATACCAAGTTTTAGAGTTTCATTGCATCTAAAAAACATCATTTTGCTGGTTTGCATCTGAAAACGATGACGTTTTCTAAATCATTAAGTCGAGCAGCAGCACAGTTTCTGTTAAAGCAAATCGATTGTGATTTCAAACCAATTAAAGGACAACTACAGGACTTATAAACCTGGGTCCTTTTATTTTATTTTTTTTTACATGTTTAGGGTTCATAATGACCAGTAGGTACAAAATGTTTTGGAATTGATCCAGTAGATCACCTCGGCCGGCAGCCGATAGCGGGCGTATAACAGGCAACAATGGCTAGAATTCGATCCTTTGGGGCAACGGCACCTGATCAAAGTAGGTCCACTAAAAGTGCTTGTTTTAACTACTGACAAACTCAGATTGATATTCTAAGTTTCTGACAGCATTATGGAAAGGATCCCTACAGAGAGAGACCTGGAAGATCCTTTTGGTTTAACCACAAACAGCTGTTATATCAAGCTGTTCAAAGGCACCAGACTTAATTGAAAAAAATAGTAATTTTACCTCGCAGAACACAGGAGCTGCTGGTCCACAGCTGGCTCACTTGGTCAATTTGTTTGTGTTATTGTGTGTTACACAAATATTATGCTGGATCTAAACTAACCCTTTAAAACACCAAGGTCACACAATAACACTAACTAACTAACTGACTGAGGCAGCAGTAGAGCAGGTAATTCATGTCTAAAATTACTGTTTTTGTGAATGTAGTCTGGTGTGTGTGCAGAGAGCGATATAGCAGCCGTTTGTGGTTAAACCAAAAGGATCTTCCAGGTCTCTCTCTGTAGGGATCATTTCCATAATAATGTCACACACTTAGAATAACACTCTGAAAACAAGCACTCTTAGTGGACGTACCTACTGTACCAGATCCATTTGTTTTTGCACCTCGCAATCATTCTGAAACCAAAAAGTGTAAAAACATGGCTCAGGTTTAAAAACACCAGAGCTTTCCTTTGAAAGATTTTTCTAATTTCATGTCTTCTGAGGGCCTTTGACACCAGAGCGAATAGATTGGAGCACCCAGGACGAGGCAGATGTATCTAATAAGAATTCAGTCATGTGAACGTAATTTTATTCATTATAACCTGAAGAGGAAAAAAAAAAAAACAACCTTCCTCCTGAAGACTGCACAGGTAACACTTGATTAAGGTGACACAAAGTAGCAGCTAATTATTCTCCTCTTGAGCCTGGTAAAAAACAAACACCGTCATACTGAGGTCGTATGAATATTGGGCTGCGTCACCTCTGATATCCTGAGCAGTGTCGCTCTGTTGAAATGCAAACAAACACATTCAACAAAAGACAAACACAAATGGAAGCAAAGAGGTTCTTGTGCAGCTTATTTGTTCTCAAAATTCAGACAATTAAAGAGGTGATTACAGCACCTCTGACAGTTTTTCTCTCTTCATCCGTTAATATTTACATCTGAACCTGCAGCTGGCCGGAGAAGAATGAATTAACCTGTGAATGAATCATCATTCATCCTGAGCCCGAGTGCTCAGCCACAGTGGAATTTACATAAATCCCACAGTAATTTTGGGAATAATTTAAATCTAAATAGCAAAGCGCTGAATAATCAACAAGTAATGAGAAGTTAAAATTGGTCATCTGTTCACATCTTTCAGTATCAGGCTCATCAGCAGGCATGGCTGCTCCCGCTCATCCCAAACAATCATCCATAGAGGTCGGTGCCTCGTCTACGCGGGTAATTGTTTCAGTTCAAACTGTATTACTCATCATTCCTGACACTGAAAGGCTAAACAGCAGCCTTATTAATTTATTCATGTGAGTCGTCTCTGCCTTCGCTGCCATAAATACAAATTCAGTCCTGATTAGGCTTCTAATTTTCATTTTTACTGACGATCAATTAGGAACAAGCTGATTTCTATGACTGATAATTCAGGAGTCTGTTTGGAGCATGTGTTCACCTGGAAAAGGTAAAAAAAAGCTGATAAACTGTTGCTTATCAGGCCTGTTATTAATCTGTGAATGGCAGCAGCATCATAATGAAGGGAAATAAATGGAACGGGCCAGGAGGGGTCCGAACACGAGGACCCTCGAGGAACTGGAAGTAAAGGTTTGTTTTACCTGCGATTTTTGTTTTCCATTAGTATCTAATTATCAGCGGATAAATAAACTAGTTTGACAGATTTAAATTTCGGCTCTAAAACAACGTCAGAGCGTTTGATGGGCTGTTCCACCCCCCCCTCCCTTCAGGCTGCAGATGGTTCAGTCCACTGGCAGTAAGGTTAAACCAAGGTAACAGCTGATGCCTTTGAGGAGGATTCAAAGACTTTCAGGCAATTAAATCTGCAAAAAAACAACAAAGTCATGCTAATGAAAGAGAAAAGGACGACATTAATAATATTAAAAATAATAATAATAACAGAAGAAGAACATTAAATCCTTTATTACTACTCTGACACCATGTTTACTACTTTTAATTATATTTAAAAGGGAAAAAACATTATTTCATTCATAATTTCTAAGCATAGACATTCTGTAACTGGAGTGTAACTGGATTAGTCAGCAGCATTTAGGGCTGTTTTTAACAGTACAAGACATTAATTATATTATATTATATTAGAGTCACAGTGTAAGTATTGAGTTTTACTTCCCACTAAGTAGAAGCTGGATTTGTTTTGTCTTGTGTTCAATAAAAGCAGATTTTTAGAGAAAAATAGAGATTTTTTTGGTACTTCAGACCCAGACTGTTACCAAACATGTTTTGTAAAGATCTGACTTTGAGGAGTCGAGTTTGTTTGTTCATCAAGAAAGGATCAAAATTCACCACGTCGTCACGGTAACACCTTTGGACGAAAAACTGATGCTTTTCTGACTAAATTTGAGGTGGATCTGGTTAACTGGCTCTTCTTGAGACATCATAGCGTGAAACATGTCATTTCCTGTTTCCACTAGGTGGCGCTATGACTGAATATTGACACACAGACGTCTTCAGGGCGCGACTTTTATCAAACATGTTAAGTTTGGTGCTGATTGGATCATGTAGAGTCTAATTATTAACCACTTCCTGTTTCATGGCAAAACACAGAACTTTGAGGCCTCGCCACGCCCCCGCCGTTCGGTTAAAACTCAAGCTTTTAACAACGTTTCATCATTAAGGTCTTTTCTACACGCTGTCCAAGTTTGAAGCTGATCGGATCAACCCCCGCGGACTAGTTGGTCCATTAACAACTCCTCCAAATCGCCAAAAATGCACTAAAAACTAACATTTAATCCAAAATGGCCGACTTCCTGTTGCGTTTAGGTCATGGCACCCAGAGACTTTTTTGTGCGTCTGGACATGATACATCCGTGCACCAAATTTCATGCATGTACATCAAACTGAAAGGAGGGGCTGAATATTTTAAAATGTTGTAGGGCCGCTATGGAGCCATGTGGCCACGCCCACATCCAACATGTCAGTTTTCACCATTTATTAGTGCAGTTAAATTAGACCAATTCCTTTCACCTCAATCAATAGGCCCTAATCAAAGCACTTTTCAGCACAGTGATGTAAAGGAGAATCTGTCCACAGGAAACAGGCGGATCAACGCTAAGCTGCAGCGTCACGCCGCCTCCCATCACTCAGGCGGGACGTGAGTCTCACACATCGTAAGCTCTCCACGAGGGAACGATTACATGTTTGTACACGGCCGGCGGTGCAGGTTATTAGCATAAGAAGCGCCGCTAGATGACTTTCTGGAACAAAGCAAACACCAAAGTGACTGTGAGGAGCAAACGCTGGGGCGGGGAGGGGGGATAGGGGTGGTAGGGGGGCAAATAATAACAGGAGAGGAGGCGCAGCAGTGGGGCTCCAGAGGAAAACCACACCAGTGGTTGTTGCATTGGTTTAAATATCGGTGATTCACTGCTGCTGCTCTCCGTCCCTGCAAACCAGCAGCAGCAGCAGCAGCAGCCTGTGGCCTGTTTGTATCTGCAGCCCAGAGCCTCAGCGACGCCTCAACAGTGCCCCCTACTGGCCGAGGTTATTATTAGAAGAGCCTCCTCATCACAAACACAGACTGGACTCATGGGAGCCTCCAGAAAACATCTCAGCTGGGAGAGTTATTCGTTTTAGGAGCCACGTCAGGAGGATAAAAGGCTACCGCGGTGCTTTCAGTGGCTTTCTGTACATTCTGGCTATGAAGTATCTCTCGGCTGAGTCCTTCCTGCTGGCGTTTGGCTTTAGAGTCCGAACGCTGCCAAACACGCCGCAGAGTTTCTCCTGGAGTCCACGAGCGTGGATCCCGTCCCAGTATTTGCAGAGCAAAGAGCCGCCGGGCCGTAAAATCTTCTCAGCCAAGTCGATCAGAGACGAGCACATGGCGACGAGCCTCTCGTGGTCCATCTCTCGGAAACCGCTGGCGTTGGGCGCCATGTCGCTCAGGATGACGTGGGCCCGGCCGTCGGGGAGCAGCTTCAGCAGCTTGGCGTGCGTGGCGGGGTCGGTGACGTCGTGGTGGGACAGGAAGTGGGCGCCTTCCAGAGGCGGTATGTTCAGCAGGTCGATGCCAACGACCGTGCCGCACGGCGAGCCTGGATCTGGGACGGAAGAGGACATTTCACCTGGTGGTTACACACTCTCTGCACACACTCACCAGACTCCATTCACAAAAACAGTAATTTTACCTGACAGAATACAGGAGCTGCTGGTTTGTTTGGTTACTTTGCTTGTGTTATTTTGTGTCACACAGATATTGTGTTGGATCCAAACTAACCCTTAAAAACACAAAAGTCACACAATAACACAATCAAACTAACTGATCGAGACAGCAGCAGACCATCAGCTCACGTGTTAAAATCCATGTTTTTGTTAATGGAGTCTGGTGGCTTTAAATCAAGTGCCGTTTGTCAGTAGCTGTGTGTATATTTATAAATTAATTTATTCATTCATGATTTATCCTTCCTCCTCTCTTTGTTTTCTCTCTTCCTACGAGTGTGTGAGTATTTCCTCGTGGGTTGGTGAAGTCTTTAAGATTAAAAGAAAAACATTTGTAACAAGATTATAAATAAGTCAATCAATAAATCAATAAAAAGTGATTACAGTTCTTTATACCTACATTTAAAGGGGACAAATAAAGATTTGTCTTATATCTTTATTTTATAGTGGACAGAAACACCATCAGTTACAAATAACCAGAATAATGATAATAAACAAGTCTGGTGTCCTACCAACTGTCTCACCTCTCCCACCTGTCTCACTTATCCCTCCTGTCTCACCTGTCTCACCTGTCCCACCTGTCCCACCTGTCTCACTTATCCCTCCTGTCTCACCTGTCTCTCCTGTCCCACCTGTCCCTCCTCTCCCATCTCTCCCTTTTGTCTCACCTGTCCCATCTCCCCCACCTGTCTCACCTGTCCCACCTATCTCACCTGTCTCTCCTGTCCCACCTGTCCCTCCTCTCCCACCTGTCTCACCTGTCCCACCTATCTCACCTGTCTCTCCTGTCCCACCTGTCCCTCCTCTCCCTCCTGTCTCACCTGTCCCATCTCTCCCTCCTCTCCCTCCTGTCTCACCTGTCCCATCTCTCCCTCCTCTCCCACCTGTCTCACCTGTCCCATCTCTCCCTCCTCTCCCACCTGTCTCACCTGTCCCGCAGGAGTTGACCCTCCGGACGGCCACCTGGCTCCAGGCTCCGGGCGCAGCCCCGCAGTCCACCACGCTGAGTCCGGGCCGCAGGAGCCGCAGCTGATCGTCCATCTCCAGCAGCTTGAAGGCGCTCCTGCACCGGAAGTTGAGCGCGTGGGACGCTTTGACATACGGGTCTCTGAGCTGTCGGAGCAGCCAGCGCTGCTCGGCGGGACTCTTCATCTTCATCTTCTTCATCAGGGGCAGCGAGCAGTGCAGGGACCTCCTCTGGGGGGTCAGGCACCACATTGTTGTTGGTGTGGTTGGGTCATGAGCGGTGAAGGGTGGACTGCGCATGCGTACAATGCGTAACACCTATATATGTCCCCCGGCAACAAAACCTTGGTAACAATAGTTCCTACCGGGAATACTCACATTTCTGTCATTTCAGTATCACAAAGTTGTTTTATTTCCATCTAATCGACTGTAATAAAATAATGTAAAGGCCCCAGAAAACACACCTGAGGAAATCAAACGTTTCTTTGGCTTTTTTTTAAATCAACATATTGAATATCTTATATCTATTCGCTCTCTGCAAACACACCAGACTCCATTCACAAAAACAGTAATTTTACCTCAGAGAACAGAGGAGTGGCTTCGATTAGTGAGTTTGTTCGTGTTATTATGTGTTACACACACATGTATCAGAATCAGAATTACTTTAATAATCCCCAGGGGGAAATTGCTTTTTGTTACACACAGCTCCAAAAGAATAAGAAAATAACAAAAACACAAAAGTAAATATATATATATATATATATATATATATATATATATATATATATATATATATATATATATATATATATATATATATATATATATATATAGAGAGAGAGAGAGATAGATAGATTTTCATATATATGAAGTACAGGACGTCAGGAGGTAAAATATCACCTTGTTTTTAGACACCTGCAGATACTTCCTGTCACATGATGCAGAGTTCACAGGTGAACACTCTAAAATGTTCTTTTAACAAAGCCTGAGAGAAGTTAAATACTTTCTGTTAAAAATATTATTTTGATTCTCAATGAAATATATAAACACGCCGGTACGTTGGAGCTCTTTAGTTTCTAGTCGAACACATTTGATTAACGCAAACGACGGACCGGCGGATAGAACGCACCGACCAATCCGAGCTCGACTTTTCAGCGCGTCATGTGATGACGTCCGCAGTGCTGTACGCGGGAGTCTCGTACTCATTTCCCGTCTTTCATCACCTTTTCTGTGCTCTTTGCGCGGTCACGTGGCCCTCCAGGAGCAGGTACAGCCGACAGGTGAGATGCGGAGCTCCAAGCTGCTGACCCTGCTGCTGGTGGTCCGGCCCGGCCGGGTGCTGCTCGGCATGAAGAAGCGGGGGTTCGGGGCCGGGAAGTGGAACGGGTTTGGGGGCAAAGTCCAGCCCGGAGAAACCATCGAGGATGGTGCGAGGAGGTAAAACAGCATCACCTTGACTTTAGACACCTGCGGGTACTTCATGTCATGAGATGTTCACAGGTGAAATATTCTTATAAACAAAGCCTGAGAGGGAAAAACTATTAGATATATTAAAAAGTTAAAAAGATTATTCTGATTCACAATAAACTTCCCACAGCTGGAAATCCCTGAAAATAAAGGGAAATATTTAATAAAATCCACTTTTTCATGTCTTTTCAACCTAAATATAATAAACAAGAACAACAAAGCTGAACAAATGAACACACATTTAACGTAAACATAAACATTTAATCAATGTAAATATATATAAGTATCTATAAATATGAGTATTGGATGGTTTAATCTGGTATAAAGTCTAAACTGTGTTTAAATTTGTGTTTGACAGCAAACAAAAACTGTTTTCATCTTTCAGTAAACGCTCCGTTTAGATTTGGCCCCTCTTGTGATGTCACAAGCTGGGATCTGTTGATCATGTGACCTCTTCAGTAGGCTGACGGTCCCGCCCACTGAACGCCTGAATCCACTTGCTACGTGGCTAACGCTAGCTCCGGTGATGAGATGTTGGAGGTCAGAGGCTGAAAAAAAACAAAAACAAAACAGTATTAAGCTAGCTGACACTATGCTAGTTAACGTTAGCTTCTGTGTGTTGATATTAAATCGTGTTTACTAGCTATTAAAGATTAAAAGATTAAAGCAATAGACCAGCAAGTCCTGTCTAAAATGACCATTTTTGTTAATGGAGTCTGGTGGCTTTGAACCAAACAAAATCAGACAATAAAATCAGCAGATGTAGTTGAATCGGTAGAAAACTGATTGTGTTTCTGTTTGTATGGGCAGCACAAACAGATTTCCTCTCTGTGGAAACACTGATATCATCACTACAGACATCTTTACTTGCTTTTAGTGTCTGCGTGGGACGAAATGTGAGTTTATGTCTAAAACATACACTTATAAAATATTTATTGAATTTTGTCATTTTTAGAGAACTGCAGGAAGAAAGTGGCCTCACGGTGGATTCCCTGGAGAAGGTCGGAAATATCAAGTTTGAATTTGTTGGAGAAACACAGCTGCTCGACGTCCACGTGTTCAGAGCCGACTCCTATAACGGAGAGCCAACAGAGTCAGAAGGTGCGTCTCCACCACGCCACACGAGCGGTAAAAAGGATAATTCCAACATTTTTTTTCCCACCAGAGCGAGAAAACGGTGTCATCACCCTTAAGGGGAATAACTGTTTATATTAAAATAAATAAAAAAACTCCCCATGCCCTTTAGAGGGAAAGAGGAACTACATTTTTGCTGTGCATAATTCCAAGTAACTGACATTCATAATACTCTGTAGTCCTGCAGAAATTTTCCCTTTTCACTTTTGGTTCCCTTTAATCTCGACTTCCTGAGTCTGGACGTCATGGCAACACATTTTAAAGTTCAGACAGTGAGGTCGAAACTGTTTTTACTTTTACGCTGTGTCTCCAGTTTCATTACCGGACATTTTTTAAAACAATAGATAACAATGATCCTTCTGAGTGAACTGACTGAAACTCAGTCAGTCAGTGAGCAAAGAGAGCATATTAGTTAAAGGATAACTCCAGTATTATTAAACCTGGGTCCAGTTTTTACATGTGAACGAGCTGCAATGGCTGTAATGAAATCTTTTGAGGCAATTGCACCTGATCAAAGTACAGTAGGTCCACTAAAAGAGCTTGTTTGATCCACTGACAGGCTCAGAGTGTTATTCTAAGTGTGTGACAGCATCATGGAAAGGATCCCTACAGAGAGAGACCTGGAAGATCCTTTTGCTTTAACCACAAACAGCCGTTATATCGCTCTCTGCACACACACCAGACTACATTCACAAAAACAACGATTTTACCTCACAGAACCGAGCAGAGTTGCTGGTCTGCCGCTGCCCTGATTGGTTAGTTTGTGTTATTGTGTGTTAAACAAATATTGTGTTGAATCCAAACTAACCCTTTAAAAAACACTGAAGTCACACAATAACACAAACTAACTGATGAAGACAGCAGTAGACCAGCAACACTACTTTAAAAAGTGCTGTTTTTGTCAATGGAGTTTGGTGTCTTTGAAAAGAGCAACATAACGGCAGAAACGTTTAATTCTGATTTAAGCTTCACTGAGTATTTTTCTCTTGTCTTCCAGAAATGAGGCCTCAGTGGTTCGACTGTCACGAGATTCCCTTCAGCCAGATGTGGGTAGACGACGTCCTGTGGTTCCCCCTGATGCTCCAGAAGAAGAAGTTTGTCGGATACTTCAAGTTTCAGGGTCATGATGTGATCCTCAGCCACACGCTGGAGGAGGTGGAGGAGCTGTGAGGGAAACTGAAGAGAGGAGAAACATTCAAGTGTCCAAATTTCTTCTTTAAGCTCCGACGTGTTTGGTTTTGTTCACGTTCATTCGTTAGACTCTCAGTTAACTGTACATGTAAATAAACTTTTGTGTTACACGATTGAATAAAAATAATATCAAGCAGCTTTACAGTGAAAGAAAAAATCCACTCTTATTTTTCAGGATAATTGATTTAATACAATTCAGCAAGGATCTCTTGAATGTCATATTTACAATATCTACAGGAATAATTAGGTTTCATATTCTGTGCAAGTTAACTCGATTCCCAAAACATTTTTTTCAGCCAAAACAAACGTGTTTCTTACTGTAATACAATTTCTTTGTAAAATAAACTACTGTATGTGCACATATCCTGAATTATTGACATCAGCTGGTGACAATTAGTGATGCAACGTCTAAAACATGAGCCCAAATGTGGCAAAATGTCCCTTTTGATTTTGTTTTTTACAAAAATAAACTATTTTGATAACTACATGTGTATGTGTCATTGTTTTCATGCCAGATATCTGGGAATTTGTGTTCACCCTGATTTAAACTTAAAAAATAACTCACCTTTTTTTTTTTACATGTTTTGGGTTTGAAATGACAAGTAGGTTCAAAAACTCTTAGATTTGGTCCAGAAGATTGTCTGACAGCATTATGGAAAGGAGATAAACCTGGAAGATCCTTTTGGTTTAACCACAAACTGCCATTATATCGCTCTCTGCAAACACACCAGACTACATTCACAAAAACTGCAATTTTACCTCACAGGTCATGGGGGTTGCTGGTCTAATTGCTGTGACTCTGATGATTTAACTTGTTAATTTGTATTCAAATTAATTCTTAAAAACACCACAGTCACACAATAACACAAACAAACTAACTAATCAAGGCAGAAATAGACCAGCAGCTCCTGTGTTCTGTGAGGTAAAATTAGCGTTTTAGTGAATGGAGTCTGGTGTGTTAGCAGAGAGCGATATAACAGCTGTTTGTGGTTAAACCAAAAGGATCTTCCAGGTCTCTCTCTGTAGGGATCCTTTCCATGATGCTGTCACACACTTAGAATAACACTCTGAGCCTGTCAGTGGATCAAACAAGCTCTTTTAGTGGACCTACTTTGACTAACGTGGTAGCTCCAAAGAATTACACAACAGCCATTGTAGCTTCTTCACAGCTGCTGGCTGAGTCGATCTCCTGGACCAGTTCCAACATTTTTTGGAGCTACCAGTAATTTGAACCCAAAATATGTAAAAAAAAAAACAAAACAAAAAAAAAGTGAATTTATAAAGTGAAACGGCCAAAAATCTCCCAGTGAAATGAAAGAAATAAAAGTAGTTATTATTCAATCTGAACTGTGTAGAAATCCAGTTGTGTGATTTATAGCACAGCTGTGTGTTTTAGTGAATTTATTTCATATATCTTTGGTAGTAAATCAATAGCTTATAGTGTTATTACTGATATGCCACACAGGTTGTCGTTTTTTAATCAATAAGTCTCAAATCTCTGCCCTTTGTAGTATTTAGTATTCGTAGTATACACTTTGAGAATAGCTTATAAAATCAAACTGGGAATCTTGCAAACAGTTTAAGCGGAGAAAGCGACGCCGTTGCTCTATATAAAACACTAAGACAGGTGTTTGTAGAAAAGTTTGCTGCGACACATCTGTATCAAAAATACATCAGTCTAAAGTTATTCAGTGAGAAAAACCAAAAACCTTCATGACTGGAGATTTAAAATAATCCCATCCTTTAATGAAGTAAAACTTTCTGTCCCTCGACTATATTAGTGTGTAAAACTTAGGCTAAGTCATAAACAGGAGCTGGAATACATGAATATATGGTCATCCTTCACGTCCGACTGGCCTCCGTAAAAAAGCCTTTAGAGGATTTTCCTTCCTTGATTTGGAAACGGACATTATTTCCTCATCAAGCAGAGCATGAAATGGCAGATTTATGAGCCCACCGTCTTCCCCAGCGACACGGTGGATGATAAAACCCAAAATAAGCCGAGAAGTTGAGAATCCACTTACATTAAAACTCCTCTGGCTGAATGGAGCGTTTATTATGTAACAGAGGACTTTTTTCTAGAAGGAAGAAAAACTTGTGCATTGCATTTTTTTTTTTTTTTTCTGTAGCTCACGCAGAAAAGCCGTTTTCCAGTTTGAGATCCTCGTCAGCGGCGGCGTTTCTCGCCTTCCACCTCGTGTCATTCTGCTCTCAGATGGGAGATTTCAAGCCGTTGTTGCCACCAAAGAGACACCCGAGCTTCGGCTGGAGTTCGTTCCACACCTCGCCCATCTGGGGGAAGAAAAGAAGCAAAAAGTCTCTTTATACTCACTTTTCCATGAAGCTCAGAATAAAGAGTAGAATAAAGAGTGTCACTAATATTGCTCAGTGGTAAACAGGTGAGCATTTCACACCTTGAAGTACTCAGACATCCACAGAAAGCTTCTCAAATGAAGCCATAGGAGCACGTGAGTGAAAAACACTGCAGTATTTCCTCCAGTAACGTCTTCGGGGTGTGGACACCATCAAATAAAAGCCCTGGTGCCTGTTGTACAAATGTACGTTTCCATTTTCCATTTCCAACAATATAGAAATGCTGTTTTCATCAGTTGGTTCTTGATGAATTATTTCCCTCAGCCTTTATTTGAAACAGGCCTGTATGAGAGGCAGGTTTTTATTCCTCAAACAGCAGACTTTAACCCCAAACTATCATCTTTTCCTGAACGTTAACACGTAGTTTTGGTGCCTAAAACCAAACTGTTTGTTTCAGAGCGTCCGCCAGGTGTTTCTTATTGTGGCGTGTTCAGACTCGACTGATTGGTCAGTCACGACATTATACGGTCTGTTATTTCTGTATAGCACAGCGCTGCCGCTCTGATAGTGGACGCCATGAAATCATTTTGAGTTCTAATCATTTACAGCGAGCAGCGTCGAGGAGATAACGTTAGTCATTTGAAGTGTTCTAACTAATATTTCAGTCGATGCAGGGGTCTGTGTTTTAATCTCGGAGCTGAACTGTATTTCGGAGGAAGCAGTAAATGTTTGCTCTTTTAAAACGTAGCAGGAAAAAGGCTTCATGTTAAAATCTATTCATCAAACAGAGGGAATATGAAATAATAATGTTTCTAAAACAAGCTTCCACTATTTGAGAAAGTGGGATACAGTAAGTTATAATAATACTTTATTTGATTCTAAACCAGGCGAAGCGACATCACAGAATCATTCGCTCATGTGAAACGTGAGCCAGCTCAAATCCGAGATAAGGAGATTATCCTCCCCGTGATGCCGTCCGTCATTATCAGTTATTTCGTTTGACTTTAAAAAGCCAATTTAAACGTGTGAAGGCTCCGCAGACGAGCGGCCTCACCTCTCGGTGTCCTTGGACCTGGGAGTTAACAAAAGCCCCCAGGATGTGGGATGTGATGGGAAGGTAGATGAAGATGAGCTGCGTCTCTTGGTGAAGGCAGAACAGGGAGAAGTAGTTACGCAGCTCCATGGTCTGGATGGCGTTTTCTTGCTGGTGAAAGAAGAAGAAATCACTTATGATGATAATCAGTTCAGGAGATTAAGCTTTCTGTGGGGAAATGATCCTCCGGTGACGCCACAGATGAGATGAGATGAGATGAGGCTCCAAAACTCAAGTTACCAAAACAGGAGACTTAAATCTAAATCTCACAACTTTAACTACTTTGAGGCCTAAATCAGACTCATGACAGCTTTTATCTTATAAATTCCTCTATGAAAACAAAAAAGGGCTCATTTCTGGCAGCACTTTGAATAGTGAAAGCTGTAATAAGTCAATAATGTTTGTGCTTGTTGATGTAATAACTGTAAAACCCCACAGAAAGAGACTTCAAGTCATAAGTTACTGAATCAATCACAGTTAATAACTTAAACAGAACCGTCTGACTGGGTCGTATTCACTGAAATAAGAAGTGTGAAAATCAGATGAAAGAGATTTTATGGTTACTGATTTAATAAATAAAAATCTCTCCAGATAACTTCTATGATCGACGTGGTAGGAGCCACATCGGCACCGTGAGTGACGCCCAGCGGCAGAAAGAGCTCGACCACCTGAACTATTCGTGACTCCAGCTGCTCCACGGACGCCTGCTCCTTCGGCTGCACCGTGGCGCTCATCATCTGCCTCTTCATCATGCCGTACTTGTGCAGAGCTCGCTGGTGCTCGTGGAGCACGCCCTTCTCGTGGCGCTCGCAGAGATCCTGCAGAAAAAGAAAACAGAATAATAGAAGAGGTGTCTTTAGAAATGATTAAACTACCGTAGAATGTGTCTTAAAAGGTATTAAATAGTCTGAAATGTTTATTGACTCCATCATCCTGCTACCATTCAGCTACACTGAACAACATATGAACTAGAAGAGAGAACAACGATACCAACGCTGGATGTGATGCAGTTTTCAAACACTTCTGCTAAAACAGCTGCTTTAAAAAAACAAATGAACTATGTTACTGCATTAACAGAGACATGTTAACATTAATAAAAGACACCAACACTTTTAAAAGGAGAAACATTAAATAAAATCACTGCTGATAACAAGGATCCTACTGATCAGAAGAACGCAGCAGCCGTACTGGACGTCCTGAACTCTTTAACTCGACCAGTTACCGTTCTCTTCACTTTGAACTGACAGTCTATATTTAGACTATATTTATATTTTGATGTAGATTTTTATGGCCTTAAATGTGATTAAATGGTGGGTTCAAAGGTTTTAAAAGCCTTAAATCTAACTTGTTGGTAGGTGCAGACACCCTGGATCAGAGTTAACAGATGTAGTAAAGGTGGAAAACTGTTTAAAACTTTATCTGCTCGTCAGTTTATTCACTAAGAGCCGCATTTCCAACTGAGTCTAGAAAAATGAAGCTAGTTAATCATTAGATAATATCCTGAACTGGCAACACGTACATAGTTTTAGAGTTTTTATTTCAGAGGAGGAAGATCACAGGAGGAAATGTCACAATCACTTTGCACAGACGAGCACGTCAGTAAACTGGGAATCTCTAGAGTATCTTTGAGTTTAAGAAAACCTGACAGCATGAAGTATCAGATAGTTTTGTTTCCCTGGTTTATAGTGAATTATTGTGTTTGAAGTGTTAAACAACAACATAAAAAAGAACAAAATAAGACTTTTTTTATGTGACGAGTGTTTGTGAGTAACTTTTCTGTCTGTTGAAGTTACACAGAATCCACCAGCAGAACCCATGACACCAAACCAAATGGTTTCAGTCTAACTGGACTCTCTGTACGTCTCCTCGTCGTTTCCCTCCATGGATGAAAACACTTGACTCACTCTGTACGACTGCAGCAGATCCAGGAACAGATTCAGCTTTTCCACGACGTCGTCCTCCTCCCGTCTGCCCTGAGGACGTCAGCAGAGCAACACTGGTCTTATCATCACTATTTTCATTATACATGAAGACGTGATATCATCAGGGGAAGGGGGGCCGTACCTGCTGGGCGGCTTTGTCGGAGAGCACGGCGAACTCCACGGACAGACTCTTCAGAGACTGGCGAAGGGCCCCCCAGGCGCTCTGCGAGGAGGCCAGCGAGGGAAGAGACGAAGCGTCTGAGCCCAGCGTGCTGCAGAAAACAGCGTTATTACTGCCAAACTCATCCCGAGCGGATTCTCAACAGCACAGAGGCTTTGGTGTGTTATTCTGAACAGGAGCAGGAGGACTCGCTGATGAGATACCTGAGCTCTCGGCCAAACATGAGGAGATCAGTGGCGTTCTCCTTGGAGCGCTCCGCCATCTTCTCGGCTCGGTCCCGCAGCTTGTTGAAGCTGCTGTGAATATTTCTGATCAGCTCTCGGCTGGTGGAGAACTGAGCCTGGATGTCAGCGGGGAGAAACTCCTGCAAAAACAGACGCAGCAAAGTCTCAATCTGCGGAGAACTTCTCTAATCTGTAATCCTGCTCTGCATTCGAGCCAATAATCTACTTTTTAACTCCCTACATTTAGCCTTTTATCCCTTTGTTAAACTGGTCTAAATGTGGTCTCAGAGTCCATTTATTTTGATTATTTTATTGTTGTTATGAGCTCTGTTGGTGCCCTGTAGTCCATAGACGCCTCGTTCTAGTTAAAAGTGGGGGTGCATAATGATTATTTTCTTTTTCAGGGATTATTTAACACCTGAAAATGCCTTTAATCATGACCAGTGAAGCTGCTCTTTCAGTATGAAGCTCGGTTCAATGAAATGTTAGTTTTTCTTTGTGTTCTAGTTTCAGTGGTTTTTATGAGGAAACAACATCTTTAATTTATCAGAATCACACTTCTGGTTCTAAAAACCAAGATGGCGACGAGCATGAAGCCAACGGGTACCGCCGCAGTGGGTTAGGGTTCGTCCCCGCTCGGCCAGGACGCTTTCTGGGCCCTACGATGAAGAACATGCAGGTCATTTTGTATCCAGCTCTCTTTACACGTCTGCTGCTCCACGTGACCGAACGAGGCCTCAACAACAGACGAGTGTATTTTTAGAAAAACAGAGTGGAGAAACACGCTGAGCGCTTTAGGAGGACGAGCAAACGTTTATTCTACTTTAAATATCTGCTGTTTTCTTTATTTTGCACTTTACACATCCTAAAGATATTAACCTGGGCAGTAACTTCACTTTCCTTACTTAATTAACCAGCTGCTTTTTTTACCTTTATTTGAGTCACTTTTCGTGGGTGTAACTGTACTTTTACTCTTTAGGATTAGGGTCAATCAGTCTGTTCCACTCCTCAGCCCTGACAAACCTTTGCCTGGGTTGCACTTCTGTTGGTCATGAACTCATCTCCGGTTTTTTTGTAAGTGTCACGCAGCTTCGTCTGAACATCCTGTTTGGCAAAGAGGGGAGAGGAGACGGTGAGCAGAAAAAGACACTGAGTAACTGGAACAGGATGCGTTTCGCTGCCAGTCATCACGATGATAAAGCTCATTGTGCAACCGCCCGGAGGAGCGAGGCAGAGAAACGAGGTCACGTACGGAGCCGCTGAAGGTGAGAAACGTCTTCACCAGCTCGTCCTCGGAGAAGAAGGGGTGCCGCGCCACCAGGTTGATGAATCTGACGAGAGCACGCCTCCTCCCCTCGATGAACTCACGCTCGGAGACGGAGGTCAGGACTGTGGGAGGAGAGAAAAACAACATGGAGGGAATTATTTTATTAGGACAGAAATAAGAATAATAGATTTTATCTATGGAGCACTTTTCCTCAAACTACTTTTTAGTATTTTCAACTTACAAAATTACTTTTATCATATTTTCTCACAGAAGTATTTTATTTTATTTTGACACTTTTAATGAGAAAAAAATATTATTTATATAGTTTTATTATTTATTTTACAAATAATTTGTAAAAAGTCACTTTAAAAAAATAATAATAATAATTTTGTATCCAGTTCTTAATAATCTTATTCTTAATAAATCAAAGAACCTGTGTCTTTGTCGGGGGTCACGTTGCATCGTGGGTAATGTAGGCATCATTTTAACAAGGAAGACAAACACGAGGAAGTAACAAAAACATTTCTGCTGCATCCATTATGTTTTTACTGTCCAATGTTCATAATAAATAAACTACAGGTAGATTCACTGTTGACAATATTATTACAGACATCCTTTAAAACTCAGATATTTACAAAGTGAAGGAGATCTTATGTTTGGATTTATGTGGTTTGTGTGGTGTCTTCTTGCAGACTCTGTGCTTGATGAAGGTTTCTAATAGAACGAGTGTATAGCGAGGATTCATCAGTGTGTGTGTGTGTGTGTGTGTGTGTGTGTGTGTTGACATCATTATCATTCTGCAGCTACAGTAAGTCTTTGCAAACTGCAGCAGGCTCATTTTACGCATCGCTAGTTTCTTTGTTTCTTTCCGGCAGTGAAACTCTCACGACTGTGTTTGAAGCAACAGAGGAAACTGTTTATTTTAACAATGAACATTTTATTCTTTATCAACCAAAAGAAAACGCTCAGCTAGCAAACACCCCCGGGATATTTAGCTGACCTCTCAGCGAAGCACTAAAAACCCTAATTATAGCTGCTGCACAGGGGGAGTCGGCATTTAAGGAGGAATTTCTGCACGAATTTGAGCCCAATCACCAGCGGCGGCATTTAAAGGAAGATTTCAAATTAATGTCAAAAGTTCAGTTATCAGGAGTTTGTGCAGCTCATTTAGACAACTGAGACGTCTGTACTTTATTTTCTGAGATTAAATTACCTCATTAGTGACAAAGCTGGTGTTTAAAGACGTCATTTCCACGGAGTGAGATCATTTACATGACGACAGAATTCAAAATCCTGTCAGAAATTCAATTTTTGAGATTCGGCTCTGATATCCAGGTGTTTTTCATCAACACTGGAGATCATTATTATTATTATTATTATTATTATATTTATTTTTATTATTAGGAGAGAGTTTGCAGCGGCCGTTTGCAGAGAGACGTGTTGATGTGGTTTAAGGACGACAGTCAGAAGATCAACTGGACCGAGTTTGGTGTCAGTGGAGGAAAGAAAAGGGGAGGTGATGAAAACCAGAGTGAAGGACGCTGTGATTCCTGCAGCTCGAAGCACCAGAGACTGTCTGACTAAACAAAGGTTAAAGAAGAAGAAGAAGAATCACAGGAACGACAGACCTGTTAGGAAAGTACAGAGGGGTACAGAGGGGTACAGAGGGGTACAGAGGGGTACAGAGGGGCACAGAGGGGTACAGAGGGGTACAGAAGGGTACAGAGGGGTACAGAGGGGTACAGAAGGGTACAGAGGGGTACAGAGGGGTATAGAGGGGTACAGAAGGGTACAGAGGGGTACAGAGGGGTACAGAAGGGTACAGAGGGGTGCAGAGGGGCGCAGAGGGGCACAGAGGGGCACAGAGGGGCACAGAGGGGCGCAGAGGGGTACAGAGGGGCACAGAGGGGCACAGAGGGGTACAGAGGGGTACAGAGGGGTACAGAGGGGTGCAGAGGGGTACAGAGGGGCACAGAGGGGTACAGAGGGGTACAGAGGGGCACAGAGGGGTACAGAGGGGCACAGAGGGGCACAGAGAGGTGCAGAGGGGCACAGAGGGGTACAGAGGGGCACAGAGGGGCGCAGAGGGGTACAGAGGGGCACAGAGGGGCACAGAGGGGCACAGAGGGGTACAGAGGGGCACAGAGGGGCACAGAGGGGTACAGAGGGGCACAGAGGGGTGCAGAGGGGTACAGAGGGGCACAGAGGGGTATAGAGGGGCACAGAGGGGTACAGAAGGGTACAGAGGGGTACAGAGGGGCACAGAGGGGCACACAGAAGGGTACGTACCTCCCTTTAACATCCTCTTCGGTGGCAGAGCTGGAACGACTCTGTAGGCAAACCTCTGCAGCAACACTTCATGGAAGACGTCAAAGTCACTGTAGCGTCGGTACACTGATATCTTATATCTCTGCAAACACAGAAGATAATCAGAAGACTGTTTTCTGTTTACTTCCTTATTATATTATATTATTATAGATGATCTTTTTTTATATTTAGCATCATTGGGCACCTTTTCCAACATCAAAACTGATTTCAGCCTAAACAGGTGATAACACGTAGAAAAGACGCCAACATGGCCGACGCAGAAGAAAAGTGCTTTTTCCACTATGAGTACATTCACAGTCTGTCTTCATCACACTTGTGTGCTTTAAGCTCTGGTATTCAGCTACGTGGCTGATAATGAAGGGGTGAAATCAGAGCTTTTCTTCATGTACAACACTGATCATTTCGTAACAGGAGCCCCACATGAAATAATGTAATCTCTCTGTCTCCCTGTGTTTATATCTATAATTTTTATGATTTTGCAGCAGGGGGTCATGAAGGACGCTGCGGGCGGACTCGCGGGGTGTCTTGCCTGGCTGGTGACCTGGTACTCCACATGTTTGAGGAACAGGCCCTTCTTCTCCGGTATGAGCTCCACCTGGACGGTGTCTCTGGCCAGCAGCTTGTCCAGCGTCTGGGACACCGTCAGCACGTCCTCCTGAGCCGGCTGCATCCTCAGCGCGCTCAGGTCCCTGGGCTCCCCGAGCTGAGGCTTCGGTAACTCTGTCAACCGGCACAAATATTCGTTTTGTATGATTAAATCAACAAGTGTGGGGTGAAGCGAGTTTCCTGGCTGGGAGGAATGCTTTTCTTTTTCCAGCTACGTGTCCTCCACATTCCAAGAAGGTCATGAATTGAACGAAATTCACTGCGGCGAATGCAGAAAACGTGTTCTCGGCACAGATGAGGAAGTGGCATGTAGCTGGCTGCCACACCTGAAATAACAGAGAGAGCCTTAAATAATCACACAAGGTTGGGAATGGATCGAAGTCAAACCGGCATAATGGCCACCTCTATGAAAACCATAAAACTCCCCCATCATCTTCCTTCTGCGGGCAGGAGAAAGAATGCAACACTTCAACACAAACCAAGGCTTCTCCACCAAAGTACAAGCACAACTCAATCCAAATGTGAACCGTACACATGAGCTGCAGCCTTTAGCTACACTTAGCAGGAGGCTAAACTATCAGCACAGCCGCTCATCACCTGCACTGATGCTAAATCCAGCGTATATACTGCTATTTATGTGTACGTATATTGTTCATATTCTTATTGTTCTAGTTTAGTTCTTACTTTTTACTGTACATTAAGAGAGAGAAGTTGCACCAGAGTCAAATTCCTTGTTTGCTTGTACAAACTTGGCCAAATAAAGTTGATTCTACGGACATAAGCTAAAAAAACCTCTGCGACACATTCAGGTGTGGCAGGAACATGAAGGCAGCAGCTTCATGGTGAACTTCTCTTCATCTCTCAGACTCTTGGTGGACACTGACTCCTGTTTTACTGCCTTTACTGTCTCCTCTCTGTCAGACAGTCAGTGAACACAGTTGTTGGAACAGAAACTTTTCCTCCATTGAATCAGACTTTCAGCCACATCTGAACGTTTGTGGAGCAGCCAATAGGAACGCTCTCTCTCTCTAACAGGACCTGTGATTGGACAAAGTCTCCTGTCTCCGGGTAGATTCACTAAAACCTGAAAGTTTTACAACACGATGAAGGTCAATACAGATAGTTTTTTACCCAGTGACACCAAACACAAACTGCCTACTGCAGCTTTATGTGCACATCCACAGCTCTCGCCGCTCTGCTGTCACTGGGACGCCGCCGCCTACCTTGGATGCAGTTCTCCAGCAGTTTGGGGCTCGGCTGCTTTCCCTGCTGAGCGAGGGCGATCAAGGCGAGCGCTTTGTAGAGCGTCAACTTGCTCAGGAACCCGTCTGCGGTGTCGACGTGCTCGGCAATCTGAGGAGGACAGAGACAACACGGCGTGAAGGTCGATGCTTTTCCAAGTCCAGGAGCTAAATTCAACTGTGGTCTGCATTCCTGCATGCAAAAAGTGCTCGCTGGACACAAAAGGCAGCGATAAGCTGAGAGGTCAGGAAGAGGGAAACACACTCAGAGCAGTTAGCCTCTAATTCAGCACAAAAAGGAACCAAATCTGACTGATTAAATCATCTAAAGCTCCTCTTTAACAGTCCAGTAGCCTAAATGTTACCTGCATTACCTGAAACACCAAATAAAACCTCACAAAACTTAACGTCTTATGAGAATCAAACAAATATTTGAGCTGAATGAATGCACTCAAGTGCCTCAATCAGGTCTGAGTGCTTTTCATTTGAGTCTGTGAGCCAATAAGTGGACAGAAAGAGCATGTGGATGTGTGTGAATTCAAAAAGGTACAAATGTGTAAATGTTTTGCTGAGTTCTTGAGTCTTTTGTGGTAAACGGTTTGTGTTTTCTATCCGCCTGTGTGCAATAAACAAAATAACATTTTAAAAGTACTGTATCAGGAAAATGCGAAGACAGAAGCAGAGAGAGCGAGACGACAAGAGACTACAAACTCCTGCAGCATCTGAGGACTTGTATTCAGGTGTGAGCCCCTCACCTGGCCTAAAACCGGCTTGGAGAGATCGGTCCTCTGGAGCAGCCGCTGGAAAACTTCGACCTGCACCCTCTCATGTGTCCTGCAGCGGACGGCCTCATAAACTTCCCTGTAATAGGCCGGAACGGAGCCTGAAAGAGGAACAGCACCTTCACATCAGGGCAACCGCCCGAGTGTGACAAATACTTCAGCAGCAGCAGCAGCATACACACATTATCCTGCATAAAGTGACCAATAAAAGCAGCTGCTGAGCTCATGCTGGTCAGCTTGTGTCAGCTTTTATGGGACTGCTCCTTTTTATTTCCCATCATATGACTTTAAAACTATTCCAACACAGATAATACAGCTTTTCTCTGATTGCATATCTTCAGAGACAGGAAATAAAACTGAGATTCAGCACATTACCAGCCACCTCAGAGCCAGTGGGAGTCTAAATATGAAGCAATGATGATTTCAGTGGATGCCTGCTAGTGTGCTGCTGGAGTACTGCAATGCACAAGACTCTCACGTGGCAGGAAAAAAGCATCATAACTTCGCTAAAGCTTCAACATCTCTGCTTTCATCTGCAGCCGAAATATTCCTCCTGCTGCAGCCGATCTGGTGTCAGAGAAAACCCCAACAGGTGAATCAAAGTGAGACCAAACACTCACGGAGGGTTTTAAGATGGAGCAACTTCGATGTGAGATCTGAATGTACCCAAAAGTTCTCATTGGTCAGATCACATCGCGACTCCAGCAGAGCAGAAACAGCAACGAAAAAACCCCCAAACGATATTTCTGACAGCGCAACAGCACGCAGAGCTGCAAAGATGTTAGGAAACGATGCGGCAACACTGTGTTAGGAAGACTTGGAGAAGTTTTCGTGCTGTTACCTTCATTGATGTCTGCTGCCATGGCTCAGGCTGTCATGTGAGCACGAGAGCACCTCCATGTGATTTCCTGCAGAAAAGAAAAAACTAGTAATTTATTTCTTAAAGTTGTAGTGAGGGCTGGTTAAAGTCCAAGCGAGGAGCAGGGCGACATAAAGTGTAACTCACGACCGAGGGAGGGTGTCACACCCCGCAGAAATCACTACTTTTTAAAGAAAAAAAGAAAGAAAAAAAAAGATGTGAAGGTGTGAAGAAGTGTTTATTTCCCAGCAGCGTCTGGCGATGAAGTCCACATTCCCCTGAAAGAAGAATGTTGTCCTCGTGAGAGCTGCGTCTTTCCTGGTGTAAACTTTAATTAGCTTTAATTTGTTCCTCATTCTTCAAACAGGACCTACTGGAGCTGCCTTCAGGGACGCCTCGTACGTTTTAGCTTCTTAGACTCCAACGCTGTAATTTAAAGGCCATGATGTGAGTGTGAGGTTATTATGATCTTTACTTTTTATAGTTGTACTCACCACAAGTGAATGCAGCATGTGCAACATCACTTCTGTACACTTGATATTTTTATATAGTGCTTTTATTTATTTATCATTTGTATTTATTTTATTCTATTCTCATATGTATATTTGTATATAGCTTCCCTTTATTTCTTTTATTTTTGTTTTTTTATTCTGTTTTTTTACCCTCGTTACAAAGCTCTTACTAGCTTCTTACTTTATAGCTTCTTGCTGATGTAAATGGAAATAAACTTTAATTCTGTTCTATTCTATTCTATTCTAATGTTCAACAGTGCCGTTGATAATTAGTCTTCATATTTCCCGCGGTCCCTGAATCTACCATCACCCTAGCACCGTGGTGCCTTCAGGTGGCGCTGCGGGGCCGTTTTTACGGCGGGGAGGGGGGCAGAGTGCGGACCGGGCCGGGCCGGGGAGGAGAGACTGCCAGCTGGGTGAGTGTGGTGAACAGCCGCCCCTGTCACTCCCGTCGGAAGCTGGATGCCTGGCGGACGGATTCACTCGGAGGTGCCGGTGTGAGCCGAGGCGGCGGACGGACGGACGGACCGACGGACGGACTACCGGGGATGAAGCGGACAACCAGCGGCTGAACGGACCGGGATGTAACGGAGCGCAGAGCAGGATGCCCCGCGGAACAATAAACACTCCTCTGGTTGTTAGTTGAGTCTCAGCGGACCGAGCTAACCAGCAGCTAAACCGGCTAACGCTAGCTACATCACGGGTATAACCAGCTTGTTAAACTCTGACTATTTTTTTTTTACCACAACATGAACGAACAGCTAACATTTAGTCCGGTTAACTAGCGGCGCTACACTCGCTCAAGTTGACTAGTTAACAAGCTAACTAGCTCGGCTAATCCCGGCTATAGCATGCTAACACTACTAGTTAATGTTAGCAAGCTTTTAAGCTAGCAAAATCAACGCTAATGAAGTTAGCAAGCTGCCGATCACCACCAGTCTATAATAATAAAGCTTCAACAGATGTTAGGTTATAGATTAGCTGCTGTTTGGGTTAATTATTATTATTTTTGATTTTAATAACAGTCAAACTTTACTAGTTTAGCTAGCTAGTGAGCTAGCCTGCTAACTCCAGAATGAGCAGCAGCAGGTTTTGCTCTTGTCCTCCTCTCCGGACTCAGACGGACTTTCTGAAGCAGACCCCCCCTCTCTGTTTACAGCTACAGCAGCCTCCTCCTGGGGATCTGGTTGACATTAGCTCGCCATGGCAGCGGTGGTTAGCTACTCTCCACCGTGGTGGGTGAACCTCCTGCACAGGCTGCCCCATTTCAGCTTAAAGTTCGAGCAAACCAGCAGTGATTTCCAACCAGAGGACTGGACCTATCAACAGGTAAAACACCTCACTCACTCCTCTGATTCCCATTTAATAGCCCCAGGAATAGAAATGTCTACACCCTTTATGTCCAGCTAGTGATTGAATGAGTGTGCACTTCCAGGATGATGCCGCTTTGCAGCCCTGAGCTGAAAGCTTTTCTTTGTGGCAGATGACCTGTTTGCACCTGTGCTTTGTCCTCACCTTTTCATCCATGTCGCCATCTGTGTTGGCTGATGCAGCCACGTCTCGACCTTTTCCAGACTCCAGCCAGCTGGCATTGCCCGGTGCGATCCAGGCCACCCAGGCTGACTTGAGCAGATTTGTTTACGTGGTTGATTTTAAAGAGAATCTCCACATTTAGGTCAGGCGATGCTTCACCTGCATGTGGGTGTGCAGGTGCTGCCTCTGTGATTGGCAGAGAGACGCCACAGCATGAGATCACCCTTTGGGTTTTACATTGGACAAAGAAATCCTGTAACATATGTGGAGGCCATGTTGTAAGATGGTAAAATCTGTGAAAACAGCTGATTTAATTGCTAGATGGGAAGATGGGAAGTTTCTTATTTATCTGAAATGTACTGCTGTAATTTGGCCATGATATAATATCAGTTATCTTTGCTTTGTTTAGTAGATCTTCTGTGGTCGCTGTTGTTTTTAAAAAGGCTCTGAGAGAGGCTGGGAAATGAGTTCATAGGACTCTAGTTTCAGAGAATAATCACAACAAAAGTGGAAAAACATGGCTGAAAGTCAGGAGATAGAGGAAGGTCTCACTGTGATTCAGAAAATCCAGAAGTGAAACTTTGTTCCTGAGAAACGGGAAGACGCGGTCGAGACGTGTCGTCATCAGATGTGCTAAAGCTTGTTCACGCACAAGTAAAATCCATCCCTGTTTCACTTTGAGTGTCTTCTGTGGTTTTGGCTCAACTTCAGAGGAAAATTGATTAGCGTCTTATTACAAAGTGTTGACATGCTGTAGCGTTCTTCTTCTCATCCCGCTCAGTTCAGCCTCTTCCCGAACGCTCCGTTTTAGCTCCCGAAAAGCCCAGTCTGCTCTGATTGGTCAGCTCGCACAGGCCTCAGCAACCTCCTGGCTCCAAAGGGGAGCCACGTTAGCTTAGCAACATGCTAACACCAAGTTCAGCAGACTAACCTGCCAAATAAACAGCAAAACGACCAAAGACTTCTGCTGCTCTGCTACGACTTTCAACATCTTATCACCTGAGCTAGCATTAGCCGCATAAAAACAATGGTGGACAGTCAGGTGGCTTCAGGTTTTCAGTGGGACAGACTGTCGGCCTCCTGATGGGCTGGAGGAGGTCACATGATCAACAGATCCCTGCTTGTGACGTCACAAGAGGGACCAAATCCAAACGGAGCGTTTTCATTTTGATATTGACAGACGGAGCAGGAGAAAAGTACTCTGAGGGTCTCAGGACACACCAGGGGGACACGTTTATGCTGAAAAGACATTTATTTGTTGAAAAAGGTCCTCGTAGGACCTCCCAGCAGTTGTTGTCCAGCTCTCTGAGGTGGGATCAGGGGTCTTTTCCTGGTAGGATGACGGAGAAGTTCACTGGCTGGATAATGGCTGCAAACAAAATCACCATTAAAAGGACATTCAGTGGAAACTGAGCGGTCGGAGTAATGCACTTTACATTAAAACACAGAGGTAACACGGCTGTTTGAGCACCACATCTCCCAACAGGAGGGAGCCATAAAGGAGGCCATCATTAGCCTCGCTCACTAAACCGTCATTATTAACCCACTGCGCTGACAGGCTGCTAATTATTGTCACCGCAGTGCTCTCACTCAGCCTTCAGGGGAAGTCCTGACACGTCCAGATGGCTGAGCGACGTTACCTCGCACAGATCATATGGAAGAGGTGCAGCAGGATTACAGCGTTCGTGGGTTTCTGCTGCACCCAGTGAACCCTGATTGGCTGAACTGTGCCGAGCAGCACGCAGGAGTGAAGTCAGTCAGCGGCGCTTGTGTCTGATTATCTAGTCTGTGGTTTGTTGGTGTCACAGGGTGGGGACGCGGTCGCCTCCCTGAACATTAAGTTGTCAAGACGGTGCTCTGATGATGAGAAAAACTGAACAAGCAGAGCAGCCGCAGGGTTTTACTAAACAAAGGTGTTAGGACAGAAATGTGCCCCGGCGTGAATCCTCAGGAGAGGCCGTCGGTCTGACCTACATAGGAGCTGCTGCTGTTGGCTCAGAGCTGTGATCGTTTATTTCAGGTTTATTCCTCCGCTGTTGGCTTTGAAAGTCTGTCTGTGTATAATTCACAAAGCTGTGAAATGCAACAGATATCACCTGTTTTGTCTTCATCTCTCCACTTTTCTTTTACTCTTAATTTTGTGAATCAAAATCACATAAAAGTGGGATTTTGTTTATTTTTTGTTGGTTTAAATTTGTCTCTTCAGAGATCGAGTCCACAAGCAGTCGAGATTCAGGAAGTTTATTGTCACTCCGGTCGTCAGCGGCGAGAGACAAATCTAATCCAGTCTCATCTCTGTCAACACATATACTGTAACTGCTTAGTTATTATCTGTATAGCTCTCCTTACTTTTCTCCTACGTCACTTTTTTTTAATCTATTATTTCTATTAATGATTAAAAAGAAACACAGCTGAAAGAAAAATCGGTAATCAATGAAAAAAGAGAAAGATGAAAGTGAGAGTGTAAAATATTTATTAAAGCTCCTTGATGCACACAAATGGACAAAATGATAATGTAATATACCGCTGCAGATGTGTGGTGTCTCCACACTGTGGAGGCCCATTAAGCTCCCTGTTACTGACGGTAAAGTGGCGTCAGTGAGTTTCCATAACGCCGTCTCTCTGTCCACCAGTCCATCCTGTTACTGGGAGGCGTGGCGCTCGCCTGTCTGGCCCTGGACCTCCTCTTCCTGCTCTTTTACTCCATTTGCCTGTGCTGCCGGCGGAACAAAACCGAGGAGCAGCCCAACGCCGACTGCTGCTGCACGGCCTGGTGCGTCATCATCGCTACACTCGTCTGCAGGTGAGCGTGAACACAGTCACATGACCTTTTCTTTTGATTAACACGGGCCCACGACTCCTTTTACCCTGAACTTCAGTCAGAATATCATCAGACATATCGGTGCAGCCTTCAGTGAGAGTGTGGTTGAACTCTTCCTGGTGTTTGGAGTGTTTTGGTCAAGAGAGCCGGAGATGATGGTCTGTCTGTTGTGTGCTGCTGCATATAAATCATAAGAGATCACAACTGGTGCTTAACAGAGAATCAACAAGGGAAAGAAGGTGCCACATCCCAGAGGAGTCTATAATCTTTAAGGTGCATGCTGTATTCTCACACCCAGAGACAAAGAAACAGGAATAGGGAGGATGAATGTGGTCAGCACTGGACATGATGAAGAGTCTGAGAGAGGCAAGAACCAGCCTTTTTCTCTGGATCTGGTAGTTTTAAACCTGGGCCTGTTTGGTTTGATTGGTGCGGATCGCTTGTTGGTTATGAACAGGCTACAATGGTTGTCCGATCAAAGTAGATCCACTACAAGAGCTTGTTTGATCCACTGACAGGCTCAGATTGTTAATCTAAGTGTGTGACAGCATCATGGAAAGGATCCCTACAGAGAGAGACCTGGAAGATCCTTTTGGTTTAACCACAAACAGCCGTTATATCGCTCTCTGCACACACACCAGACTACATTCACTAAAACAGTCATTTTACCTCACAGAACACAGGACTCACCGGTCTGCTGCCGACTCAGTCATTTAGTTTATTTGTGCTATTTTGTTTTACACAAATATTGTGTTGCATCTGAACTAACCCCTTTAAAACACCAAAGTCATACATAACCACAAACTAACTAAGCGATCGAGGCAGCAGTAGATGAGCAACTCCATGTAAAATGACTTTTGTCAATGGAGTCTGGTGTCTTTAAACCAAGCGATATAGCGGCTAAATTTCAGGGACATAGAATTTAGTAATCACATTCAGTTAGTGGCCACATTTGCAGAGTCACCTCAATATGTCAGTATGTCGTTACCAACAAGAGCAGAACATACTGCCTTAGCAGCTAAGGCAGGGCGTTAATGGATGAACAAGCTAGTCATAAACTTCCTTGTAAATTCTTAAGAAAAACGCAGCTGTCCTGCTCAGACTGAGGGGAGTTATATGTGTATGTGTGCCCACATGAAGCACAAAGACCGTAGGGTTATTACATACGCCGGCTCCAGTTCTCTGTTTTTGTTATTTTTACGTATGAAGAGGATGGTGTGAGAACTGTACCATCTGGGCCTGCTTTCTGTCCTCGAACGCTGAATTTGTTTCCTGTTTTCCTCCCTGTGTGTTCGATGGGCCTCTGGAGAGCCATCGCGGCTGATTCAGAGCAGCACAAAGAGCTCGGGGACCTGACGAGTACAAGAACTGCATCACAATCACTGAATCTGTGCGCTGGGACCCACGCACACACATGTCTCAGTTACAGAGGAGAGAGCGGACGTTTCCGTGCTGTTTTGTCGTCTTTGCCTGGCTTCATTACGCTGTGAGAGACACTGGGATTATCTTCTGTTTGCGTTGCTTTCTCTGAGTTTCCACCGGTTGACATCGCAGCAGGGCGGCTGGTTTTGTTTTCGCCTCCTTCACACAGCAGAGTGTGACAGGAAAAGATTAGCAGCCCTGCAGGAAGAAGGAAAACCCTCTGATTCACTGATTCGGCCTGAGAGTGACTCACTTATGATGCTTCATCCCACTCGATGTGGGACGGCGTTCAGCTAAAAGACCAACAGCTGCAACGTAGGAAGAGACATCGATTCTCCAAACTGTCCCTCAGAGACGGAGGTTATTTCACTGACGCATTCAGAGAAACATCTCTAACTCTGCTGTGGGGCATCGTAGACAATATTTCATCATTTTCATAATGAACTTAGAAAATTAGAAAGTTTCCCATGTGATTTTTTTCTTCTTTAAACTTTAAACACTCCAATACTTCAGCCACAATTAACTTCACAAATATAGAAAGATACAAAAAAAGCTCAACATCTCCAGTGAAAAGAAATATGCAAATATAAATATATGATATTTTAATATTATTGTAATTAATACAGGCAGCAAACAGGTGGAGCGTTTTATTAAAGCTCTGTCTAGAGCAAATATTTTCCTGTTTCGTGTTGGGTTGTGCTGTGTTAGAATGGTTTGAACCGGTTATTTCATCCAATAGAAACCGACTTGGTGGCGTGCGTTTTCCAGGAAATATGGATCCAAGTTGGCTCTTGATTGGGCTTAAAATATGAATATTCAATCTAAAAGAACATGATATTTAACCTGATGAAGGCAGACGGCCCACAGGAGGCGCTGTTCTTATGTTCCTGTGTAAATCGGCCTAAAATTAAAACACTAACAGACAGAAGATTCTTTCTTTTTGCAGCAGGAAGCTCAGACTTCCTTCTTGAGTTGTTCGCCCGTGTTTCAAGTTGTTGACGTCAGTACAGAACGCCGTGACAACACGGTGCGGTGGCGTCACCCAGACCCAGTTTTTAAGACGCTCCAGTGTCTCAGTGTGTCACCAGAGTAAAGATGTGTGTGTGATAGTGAACCAGCCCCCCCCTCAGCATCCATTGGTGCCAACCATATCAGCCCAGCTGGTCACCAAGGGGGCAAAAAGTTAGTGCAGGTCTATAGTGTGTGTGTGTTAGTTAGTCAGTGTGTCAGTATGTAGTGCAGGTCTATAGTGTGTGTGTGTGCTAGTTAGTCAGTGTGTTAGTGTGTAGTGGAGGTCTATAGTGTGTGTGTGCTAGTTAGTCAGTGTGTCAGTGTGTAGTGGAGGTCTATAGTGTGTGTGTGTGCTAGTTAGTCAGTGTGTTAGTGTGTAGTGGAGGTCTATAGTGTGTGTGTGTGCTAGTTAGTCAGTGTGTTAGTGTGTAGTGGAGGTCTATAGTGTGTGTGTGTGTTAGTTAGTCAGTGTGTTAGTGTGTAGTGGAGGTCTATAGTGTGTGTGTGTGCTAGTTAGTCAGTGTGTTAGTGTGTAGTGGAGGTCTATAGTGTGTGTGCTAGTTAGTCAGTGTGTTAGTGTGTAGTGGAGGTCTATAATGTGTGTGTGTTAGTTAGTCAGTGTGTCAGTGTGTAGTGGAGGTCTATAGTGTGTGTGTGTGTTAGTTAGTCAGTGTGTCAGTGTGTCAGTGTGTAGTGGAGGTCTATAGTGTGTGTGTGTTAGTTAGTCAGTGTGTTAGTGTGTAGTGGAGGTCTATAGTGTGTGTTTGTTAGTTAGTCAGTGTGTCAGTGTGTAGTGGAGGTCTATAGTGTGTGTGTGTGTTAGTTAGTCAGTGTGTCAGTGTGTAGTGGAGGTCTATAGTGTGTGTGTGTTAGTTAGTCAGTGTGTTAGTGTGTAGTGGAGGTCTATAGTGTGTGTGTGTGTTAGTTAGTCAGTGTGTCAGTGTGTAGTGGAGGTCTATAGTGTGTGTGTGCTAGTTAGTCAGTGTGTTAGTGTGTAGTGGAGGTCTATAGTGTGTGTGTGTGTGTGCTAGTTAGTCAGTGTGTTAGTGTGTAGTGGAGGTCTATAGTGTGTGTGTGTTAGTTAGTCAGTGTGTCAGTGTGTAGTGGAGGTCTATAGTGTGTGTGTGTGCTAGTTAGTCAGTGTGTTAGTGTGTAGTGGAGGTCTATAGTGTGTGTGTGTTAGTTAGTCAGTGTGTCAGTGTGTAGTGGAGGTCTATAGTGTGTGTGTGCTAGTTAGTCAGTGTGTCAGTGTGTAGTGGAGGTCTATAGTGTGTGTGTGCTAGTTAGTCAGTGTGTCAGTATGTAGTGGAGGTCTATAGTGTGTGTGTGTGTGCTAGTTAGTCAGTGTGTCAGTATGTAGTGGAGGTCTATAGTGTGTGTGTGTGTTAGTTAGTCAGTGTGTCAGTGTGTCAGTGTGTAGTGGAGGTCTATAGTGTGTGTGTGTGCTAGTTAGTCAGTGTGTTAGTGTGTAGTGGAGGTCTATAGTGTGTGTGTGCTAGTTAGTCAGTGTGTCAGTGTGTAGTGGAGGTCTATAGTGTGTGTGTGTGTGTGTGTGTGTGTGTGTGCTAGTTAGTCAGTGTGTCAGTGTGTAGTGGAGGTCTATAGTGTGTGTGTGCTAGTTAGTCAGTGTGTCAGTGTGTAGTGGAGGTCTATAGTGTGTGTCTGTGCTAGTTAGTCAGTGTGTCAGTGTGTAGTGGAGGTCTATGGAGCCTCCATGAGGACAATAAGCAGAAACACCAATGGAGGCTCTGAAATCTTTCTGTTCTATCAGATCTCCTCTGGAGGTTCACAGATCTTTAGTTTCTGTTTCTACATCCACTGTTGTTCTGGATCAACATGTTCTCTGTCTTTCTTTAGTCTCCTCTGATGAACAACATGTCTGAAGTCTTTTCTCACTCATTCTGCTTTAGTGACTTCTGGAACCTTTTAGCTGAGGTTGGACACATTTTAGGGGCATGAAGAAGAAGAAGGTCCTCCAAGAAATGACGTCACCAGAAGAAGAAACAGCAACGTGGACGCAGACGGACCATATGAATTAGTTTAAAGGGTTAAAGGTGGAAGGTTATATGTCCACAAACTTGCAACATGTGGACAAAAGTATTAAAATATTAAAAGAAATGTTCATATTTTCCTTTTGGGCAAACGTGAATGTTTCCAGGGCGGTTTCCAGAAGTGTTTTCCTGCAGCCGCTCTCCTGCCTGAGTGCAGCCTTTGTCTGCCGTGCTGTGGGCTTTTGGGACATAGCTGGTCCATTCCTCTGTGTTTCCATGGTTCTGTATGGACTCTTTCTGCCGGAGCTGAAAGGAGCCTGTTGACGGGGCTCTGAGCCGACAGGGTTAACGTGGAGTTCACACGCCTCGCCGCCCCCCCTCGCTCGCCCTCCTCTCTGTCTCCTCTCTGTGTTTCTTTTAGCTGATCCCTCCTCCTCACCACCCTGTCTCCCCTCCCTTCCTTTTGTCTCCCCTCAGCGCTGGCATCGCCGTCGGTTTCTATGGGAACGGGGAGACTTGTGATGGAGTGAACCGGCTGACGTATTCCCTCCGCCACGCTAACCGCACAGTCACTGGGGTGCAGAAGCTGGTAAGACCGAGAGCACAAATTACACCAACACGTTCAATAATTCATGGCCCGTCTGCCATGAGCCTTCCTGGTTTCTCCAACCGCCAGATCTGTGTGGCGAATCCCCGTTTCTCCCCTCTCAGCTCAGTCACGACCTTCCTTGTCCCTGTGCTGTCTGTAGGTGTCCGACAGCACGTTCTCATTGAACCAGACGGTGGACGACACCCTGCAGCAGCTTGAGGCCCAGTATGCGCAGCACGCAGACTACCTGTCCATCATCCAAAAGCTGCAGGGCCAGCTGGACGAGCTGGTCAGGCAGATGGTGGAGATTCCCTTCTGGGACAACAGCAGCATGTCCCTGGAGGAGCTGGCTGTCGGGATCGAGCTTTTCGACTGGTACAGGTACGACTGTGATAGAGCGGTCATTAACACAGTACAGATTAACGCTAGGGGAGAAAGCAATCTGGAAAAGGCAAAAAAAAAGCCTGGATTTGGAAAATGCAGCTCTCCCCTCTCAGTTCTAAGCATAGACACACGGAAAATGCTCCTGCCAACACCGTTACATGCAGCCCTATGGGATTTCCCATCCTGTTGAGTCTGTGGTGTGAATCTGTGAAGCCCTTTGAGATGATTTGAGGCTCTAACGTTAGGATGCTGGAATTAGCTGCAGCCTTTAGCTACGGTTAGCTGGAGGCTAAACTATTAGCAGCATTGAACGTAGCCGCTAATAGCCTGCTTTCATTGTAAATCTACGGACGCAGGCTAACAAACCACTACAACACATTTAGATATTACAGAAGATGAAGTTAACCTCAATCATCCCAGTCGTTGGTGTGATCCCGATGTTGTTAGAGGAAGTTACATGAACATGAACTTGAAACAGCCGTAGCCTTTGGCTGACGTTATGGTTAGCAGCAGAGATGGGCTGTGATTTTAAAATACTCATTAGACTATTAAAAATCCAACAGTTAACACAACATGAATCCAGATCTCTGCAAAGACAAACAGTTTCTTCGTTGCTCATCCAGTCCATCTTCCCACAACCGACCATTAGCTAGAAGGGGTTAGCTTAGCTCTTCCTCCTCCCAGGGTGTGGTGGAGGGGTAGAAGTATTCGGATAATCTTTGAATAGTGACATCAAGTAGTATTTTTGCTTGAAATGCACATTCCCAGTTAGCAGGAGGCTAAACTATTACAATATTCAACATGGCCGCTCGTCTCCTGCTTTCCTGGTGAATCTGTCACCAACATGTGGATGTTCTCAGAGTCTGATAATAACGTTCCCTCCATGACAGAAGCTAACGAACCCCGTCAGCACACTTAGATGTTGCAGGAACATGAAGTCAGCAGCTTCATGGTGAACTTCCCTTCATCTCTGAGACTCTTGGTGGACTCTGACCTGCCTGCTGCAGCTTTCATGCGGCATAAATAAAACTATTCAGTTGCTGTCTGACGCTGCAGAGCGAGGAGAGGCAGCAGCAGCAGTGTTGATGAGCATATGAGCGTCACAGACAACAACAGTGATTCATCTGCTTCATCTCAATAAACTTTCAGCGCAGACACACACGCCTTCAGCTACTCTCTGCCTGGTGAAGGCATCGCTGCCGCTCGTAAACTGCCGAAATGTTCAAAGCGACTTGGTCTGTTCCCCGGTGAGGCGGTGCTGGTGTGTCTCTGCATTAAAAATCACTGAGTGAATCTGACTTACAGCAATCTCAAACTTGCGCTGAGTTTTCTGGTTCGGTAGACGGCGGAGATGTTCGTCTCCTCTGAGATTTGGTCACGAACGAAACAACGAGATTCTGTTGGGATGTAAAGAACAAATCAGAAACATCAGGAGAGATTCTTGCAAATACGGCAATAAATCAGCAAACTTGGATTCAGGAGTTACTTCAGAAATATATACATGGCATTAAAAGGGGGCGGCTTCAATATTTAATGAGTGTGTTAAAGATGCACACACGGCAGTGAGAAGACCGGAGAAAATGTTGGGAAAAGGATTTCAGGGAGGAGATTATTTAGAAAACTGGAATAAATTAAAAGGCTTTGGTGAAGTGCAATCACAGCTTTTTAGGAGAGGGACCAAAAAATAATTATTTTATGATTTCTTAATGTCTGATATTTCAGTCTATGCAGACAGATGGGTGGATTTTAAAGTATCTGAGCTATGATTCATGTTTCTATTATAACTATGTGTATCCATGATAATGTAAAGATGGTGTGAAAGTGGTCTTGCAAAGTGAAGAACCTACAGAGGCTGCAGCTCCTCTCGGCTTTACGGAGCGTTATAACTGTTCGACGTCAAACCTTTCTGTGCAGTTCGCTCTCACTGCGTCATTTTTTAGCACAACAAGCAGCTGTTTTCAATGAAAATACTGTAAAAATTCACTGTGCAGTTTCCCTCAGGACTTGGTGGAGACCAAAACGGAGCTAAAAGAGTAAAAATTTCACTTACATTCACCAAGTGACCAAACATTACTCTAAATTAATGTTAAATCTTTACTGGATATGTAAATAAATCACTGTTTTATCGAATTAACTCATCAGGCGACGATACGCCAGTGTTATGTGTTCAGATCTTGTTTTTGTCCCCCCCCTCCCCCCAAGAGGCCAAAAAATCTATAACTCAGGTTTAATAAACAAGATAAAAATGCAATAATAGTAAAAAAGCACTGAAATCTATAAAGCTTCCTTTATTTAGAGCAATCTTAAATCAATATATTTGTCTTTGCTCGCTCTGAAGAAAGAGCTCCTTCTTTCCGTTGAGAGTTTGTCGTCTTCGCTGCTCTCGGCCGTTTGTTGGTGATGACGTTTGTCTCCACAGGTGGCTGAGCTACATAGGCCTGCTACTGTTCGATGTCCTCATCTGCCTTCTGGTGCTGTTCGGCCTCATCCGCAACTCCAAGGGAACGCTCGTCGGGTGAGTGTCTGCCCCGGAAATTATTGTAGCTGCTGTGACTGAATAAAAAGCCATTAGCTGAACAGGGACACCTTGTTATTACAGTTTAATCAGGATCACAGTTATTAAACATAAGCATCCGCAGGACTCTGGTGATTAGAAATAACACTTAAAATCTGCAGGTCGGCCCTTATAATTTGGTTAATGCTTCATATTAAATAAAAAAAGGCTGTTTGTTTTTATAGGCACTAAAAATGACACAAGAAATGCAATAAAGCCAAAGCCAAAGGAAATGATATTAATCCCTCATATCACTAAGACCACTTAGTGTTATTGATCAAGCGCAAGAAAAGCATCTCTGAGCCAAATGTGTTCAGTATTTCCTCAAATAAAAACCAGCAGTCATATAAAAGCAGCATCTCAATTAAAAGCCGGGGGGCTGGTGTACATTTTAATTAAATAAACTCAACAATATGATAATGATATTTTCTGTGTGTTAACATCTAACACATCTCAACCCAGGACGTCAAATACTGTCGCTAATGTGATTGAGAAATAAACACCTGCCTCTAATAAAGGCTCTCTGCAGCTGAAGCAGGTAAAAGCCCCCAGAATCATTCACAAAAGCTGCTTAAATAACTTGTTTTCAGTTATCAAGTAAAGTAGACTCATTTTTGGTCTTTTTAATTCACACAACTTTACCTCACTGCTGCTGCGTTCACATTCAAATCATGATGGGAAAAAAAAAGTGTTTTCTCTCAGTGAAAAAACATCAAACAGCCAAAAAACGTCACAGAGACGGAAACGAATTTGGTTTATTAACTGTCTGCTTGTAGCGATGAGCGGTTTCCACTGTAGTTAATTGTTCGGCTTAAACATGTTTGGAGATGAGATTTGTGTGTTTTATATACACGTACTAAGGGACCGGTCTAATTACCGTAAACATCCGTCCCTCTGCGCCCCGTGGATGGTTGTTGTTCACATGAATAGTTTTGCTGTAACACTGCTGGTCAAAGGTCCTTAAACGCCTCACCTCCTCCTGCTCTCCCCAGGGTGTGCTTGTTTGGTGTGGTGGCTCTGGTAATCAGCTGGCTCTCCTTTGGGATGGAGCTGGCCCTCTCTGCGGTAAGTGTCTCCATCAGAGCATGGTCCTAATTATGGATAATTGGATCAAACGATTTCTGTGTGCACAGCCAGCGACCGCAGAGTTTGGCCTTTCGCAGGGGCATTTTTATTTTTATGAATCAGTCGAGCTAAAAACTCGAGATGTGGCAAGAAAACTAGAAACTCCAGAATGACGGTCGACTGTTATGGCAGCTCATGAATGATCCTTTTTTGATACAAGAAAATTACATTAAACATTACAGTACAAGTCTGTTTTGTTTTTTTTTACACCGAAGGCAGTTTAGTTACATAAAAAATTCAAACCTACAATGTGGTTTAATTTCTGTTTCAACTCTAACTTAAAGTTTTATATTTCCTTGGGTCCTTTTCACTCAGAACAGTTTTACAACATAAGAACCTTTTTACTACAACTTTGAGTCTGTTAACATGATATCAATCAATGAAAATGTATAGAAGCAAATTAGCAGACGATGGCTCTACCTCCTGAGGCAGAACTTCTGCCAAGCCATACGTTAGAAAGCAGCCGTGCTAATCAGAATTACTTTAATAATCCCTTTAATAATTAATTAATTACTTTAATAATGTAATAGAGCTGACAGTAATAATAGTGCAAGCAGTACAGGCTAATAGAGTTAGCTATTAGAGTTAGCAAATAGTACTAACAGGGCTAATAGAGCTAACAGGGTTCACAGAGATAATAGAGCTAACTATAGAGTTAGCTAATAGAGCTAATTGTACTAACAGGGATAACACAGCTAATAGAGCTAACAGGGCTAACAGACCTAACAGAACTAATGGTGCTAACAGGGCTAACAGAGACAATAGAGCTAACTAATAGAGTTAGCTAATAGAGCTAATAATACTAACACAGCTAATAGAGCTAACAGGGCTAACAGAGACAATAGAGCTAACTAATAGAGTTAGCTAATAGAGCTAATAATACTAACACAGCTAATAGAGCTAACAGACCTAACAGAACTAATGGTGCTAACAGGGCTAACAGAGACAATAGAGCTAACTAATAGAGTTAGCTAATAGAGCTAATAGAGCTAATAGAGCTAACAGTGCGAACACAGGTAACAGTGCTAAAAATGCTAACAGTGCTAACAGAGCTAACAGTGCCCCTATACTATACTGTACGACACTATTTATTGTTACTGTAATTAACAGTAAGACAAACAATTTGTGATTAGAGTCTTTAATGAATTAAATTACACCAGAATTGGTACAATTTGGCTGCAGTACAATTACAGGTGTGTAATTTTATTTATTAATTATTTTTTTCTTGTTGCTCATCGTTTTCCAGATTCATGATGTGATCACAAGCAGATTACCTGTGATTAGAACTGTAGCATTTATTAAAAGAGCAAAAACTATTTATTTAGTTTGTGCGAACAGTCTCCGCTCCGATGGAGCCTGTTCAGTGTTTGCTGCTCCTCATTGTGACGTCTTTATTTCCTCTGTTGTTTTTAGACCTCCAGTGACTTCTGTGTTGCTCCTGACACGTATGTCACTAAAGTGGCGAGACAGTATGGAGTCATCGATCAAGGTATGAATCTCACACAGCAAATATCTCTCGTGTGTGTCACACCTCGGGCTTGTTTTCACTCTAATATGCCCTCCTGGTGTCGGTGCTCTGATTGTTGTGCAGCAGTGAGGTGACATCGTCTGCAGGCTGCGTCTTGTCCATGATTCATAAAAAGCCTCTAAAAATTACTGCCACATCTGCAGCGGGGGGGCAGGAGGGCAGGAGGGCAGCACAGAAGCCTCTGATAAATGTCCTGCCTTCCTCCTCAGTACTCCAACAATAAATATATTTAGAAGATGGTGCTGGAAATAAATTTTTTTTTCTGCTCTCGTCTCTAAAATCTGAGGATTGCAGGCAGAAGTCAGAGGATCAGCTGTTAATGTCGCTGTTATTGTTGCCTCAGGGTGGATTCATGCAACGGGGGGGTTTTCTGTTCTATTTTTGCCGCTGTGACACGGGAACTATTCAGCCACTGAAAGATGCCTTTGTTTTATTTTGATAATTCAATTATGTTTATCACTGAAATGGTTGTATTTTAAATTTATGTACAACTAGAAATGATTTGCTTTTACATCGACCTTGGAAAAGAAACATCTTATTTAGTTCTTGTATATTTTCCCGTTGCACCACATAAATCTCTAAATAGGACAAAGTGTGTAGTTCACTGGGTTTATTGCCCTCTTGCTGCTATATTTCCTAGAAGGAGCATAATTTCAACAATCCTCTTTGGTATTTTTTTTTATTCCTCTGCTTTCTCCTCATTGCACAACTTCGCCCGACACCTGGTGTTAATCCAAACAGAGAGTGAGAGTTAATCTGTGCAGGGTTTTCTTTGTTATTGGTATTATTATTGATGCTTAAAAACAATAGCAGCAGAGACGGAGACGAGCTGCATCTCAGAACAACTACATATTAGTAATTATTTACTTTTTTTAAGCTTGTTTGCGGAGCTTTGTGCTTAAAACATCTGCTTGTTCAGTCTAGTCGACATCTGGTAGCTTCTCATTCTTGGGAAACATCAGCAGTTCGATGACAAAATACTTGGCTGAAGCTCCAGGGGCGGGAACCTGATTTGTTTGTCCTGATTTGACAGCTGTCGCTCACTGGTAATCAATCTAACTGCAGTATTTTTAAACATATATTAAGTTTGAAATGACCTCAAGGTGCAAAGCATGTTAGAATTGGTCTGGTAGATCGACTCAGTAACAGGCTGTAGTGGCTGTAATGTAATCCTTTGGGGCAAAGTCTGTCCACTAAAAGAGCTTGTGTGATCCACTGAGTGTTATTCTAAGTGTGTGACAGCATCATGGAAAGGATCCCTACAGAGAGAGACCTGGAAGATCCTTTTGGTTTAACCACAAACAGCACACACACCAGACTACATTCACTAAAACAGGGATTTTAGAGAACAGAACACACACAGGAGTTGCTGGCTTGGTTGGTTACTTTGCTTGTATTATTTTGTGTTACACAAAGGTTGCGTTGGATCCAAACTAACCCTTTAAAACACAAAAGTCACACAATAGCACAAATTAACCAACTAATCAAGGCGGCAGTAGATCAGCAACCTCTGTGTAAAAACACATGTTTTTCAATGGAGTCTAGTGGATTTGAAGAGAGCGATGTGACGGCTGTTTAGAATAACGCTTAGAATAACAGTCTGAGCCTGTCAGTGGCTAAAACAAGCACTTTTAGTGGACTTGCTAGGATTAAATGACATATATATATATATATATATATATATATATATATATATAAACAAACTTTCTTGCCTTGTATAAATCATTGTAAGTGAAGCTTTATTCTGAGGCGGCAAAAGCAATGGCAGAGTTATAGTTAATAGTCATAGTCAGTCAAGTTGTTTCCTGAAACCTGCATTAGTTTGGTCATTATAAGCTGTAAATCAGTCCTCATTTGACTTCCTCTGTAACGATCCTACGATGAGTCAGGCTCCAAGAAATCTGCTCACCCTGATATTTACATGTGTGGGCGTATGTGTGACAGAAGCTGGCTTGACATCTGCGTCTCATACCGGAAATCCTCCCCTCAGGAGTTTGCTCGACTGTGTGGCGAAACCATGTGTGAGGTCAGCGGCGGCGTTCTGACTGCTTGTATTTGTTGGACGTCGCTGTAGCTTTAAAGTCGCTCAGGATCTCTGGGAGACTCCTACTCGCTGGAGTGGGCTGTAATAGTGTGTGAAAGTCCAAACCCTTAATTACAATCTGGCTCACTGCGTACTGTGAGCACAATACAAGTTTGGTCACGTTGTAATTTAACAGTAACTCCAGAGGTGATGTAAGCGCTCTCTGTGCGCTGAGGAGGGTCACGCCTGAGCCTCTCGGCGGCTGTGTGATCTGCTGTTGCTCAAATGTTGCTGCGTCGAGGGCAAAACGCCGTAATTCAACCTGTTACAGGACGTGTGGACTTTATTCTTTTGGAGTGGAGCTCTAACAGCAGCGGGCGGCACAACAAGACGGAGCTAGGAAATGAAATAAAGCGTCTCCTCGTCAGTCAGTTCATTGGCTTCTGGCCTCTTTACCAGGACTGAACAGTGACTCTGAGAAGAGAAAACACAATGCAATATAAATACACACAGAGATATCAAAACCAAGAGACATCCCTGCTTCTTTAGTGGCATAGGAAGCATTTCACTCCACTAGTACATTATGTTCCTTCTAATTTAGTTTAATTATCAATATCGATTTTTGGTTTTTTTCTTAATAAAAGGGGAGGTCAGTTACTCTGTTGATCAATTAAACTAGAAAATGAGTAAATTTATTCATTTTTCAAGCAAAAAATGCCAAACTTCAGCTCCAGCTCCTGAAATGTTAGCTTGCTGCTTTTCTTTGTCATATATGATGTTGGATTTCTTGGTCGGTCTGATGGAGTTAACAGGGCGGCTACACGTCTTATAATGTTTTAAATTCACATTAACTAGTAAAAGAAATGTTTATTTGTTGATAATTTTGGTATAAAATCTGCTCCAAGAACAAAACGCCTGAATATTTAATCTTTGATGAAATCAGTTCAGACTAGAATTCAAATGTCTCCTGTTACGTTTTGGCTCACAGAGCTGATGAGCTGCAGAACATTTGCTTTTTTTAGGGTTTTGCTGTTCATATATGCACAGTTTGTCCCCTTGTGACCACCGTAGCGTCCGTCAGGAAGGCGTGGAGGACCACACTCTCCTCTTTCTGAGACCTTTTTCTCTCCTGTGCTTCCGTTCAGCCGTTAATCTCCAGCATTTCAAAGCGAATCTCGTTCATGTCGTTGCTCCCGTACATCACACAGTCTCTCGCTCATTCAGAATATAAATGTGAGGAACGCTAAATAATGTGGAGGAAACATTGCTGGAGAATAATGGTGGGCGGACATCAGTCCAAAACGCATGAGGAAGCTGACTGGATTCATCCTGACAGACTGTCTGCAGGCTGAAGGAGACGGGAGGCGTTTACGTCTTTATCTAAAAGCCACATTTAAACTATAAAACAGAATAATAACACAGGGCTCTACATTAGATTAGCATCCTACCTTAATATAATTAACCAATAAACATATTTGAACAAATGTACTTCAAACAGTTATTGTCATTCTACCTTGAGCACACTTATATTTTCAAAGTGGATGTTTATTTTTATTGCAAAATTGTCTTTAGATCTAATTAAACAGAGGAATTAAAGTTTTAAAATGCCTTAAATTTAACTTACTGATGCAGGTAGATGCTGTGGTTTATGAATTTAACTAGAAGTAGACGCTGTGGTTTATAAATTTAACTAGAAGTAGACGCTGTGGTTTATGAATTTAACTAGAAGTAGACGCTGTGGTTTATAAATTTAACTAGAAGTAGACACTGTGGTTTATATATTTAACTAGAAGTAGACGCTGTGGTTTATAAATGTAACTAGAAGTAGACGCTGTGGTTTATAAATTTAACGTGTTTCGTTCTTTTCTTCACAGAGATCCTGCAGTACTACCTCAGCTGCAGTTTGGAAAAGGCCAACCCCTTCCAGCAGGTTCGTTTCAGATATTATACTGCATACTGATTTTTCTGCGTGTTGGCGTTTTTGGCAGGTCAAAGGTCCCATATTCTGCTCAGAGCAGGTTTACGTGCTTTAATGTTCAAAAACACGTAGCTGTTCTCGTAGCTGCTGCAGAAAGATCTGCTGCTTTGTGTTATCTGGAGTCAGAGGGCGTAGGACAGTCGGCCTGCTGAAGGGTTGGAGGGCGTCACATGATCAACACATCCTCTTGTGACATCATAAAGGGAGCCAAATCCAAACAGAGTGTTTTCAGTTAGCCACTCTAGGCTCACTGGAGACACTTGTTTTTATGTTAAAAAGGACATTTAAAAGTGCATTTAGCTCAATATGGGACCTTTTTAGTCAAAGTGAACTTTGTAAAGCACTGTGAGACAACTCTGTTGTGATATTGGGCTATACAAAATAAATTGAATTGAAAAGCATTCACCCCTCAGACGATGAACCGTGAGCTGTCTAAGTGGTACCAGTGTCTCAGAACCACAATAATAGAGACACTGACTGTGTAATTGATAAGAATTCAAGTGGGCACAATGAGTCACTCCCACTTTTTCCATTCAGAAGTACAATACCGCCCATTCTGCCAGCAGGAAAACTGATGCAGAGCAGCTTTTCCTGTGTGTGTGTGTGTGTGTGTGTGTGTGTGTGTGTGTGTACTGACGGCATCACAGGAAGTGTGTTAGAGGCCAGGGAAGCAGAATATCTCTTTTACTGTGATCCTATAGTTTGCTTTAATGGACTACCTACATTTAATCTTGCAAACCACATGAATAAATCAAAACTTTTGAGTGCTGAAGTCCAGGCATCTATTGTTAGTACGACGGTAAAGAAAAGGAAGCTATATATAAAGACTGTCAGCCTTTCAGCTCACATCATTAAGCTGTCAGAAAGCTTCCTCCAGACGTCCGCTGGTCTACAAAGAGAGACAACTGAAGGCACTTGGTAATGATTTAAAAAAAAAGAGGAGAATACTTTGGGCTGTAACAGTGTTCGTACTTTTCTTTCAGAAGCTTTCAGGGAGCCACAAAGCATTAGTGGAGATGCAGGACGACGTGTCTGAGCTGCTGCGCTCCGCCACCAGAGAGTACAAGCAAACCAAGGTAGGTCTCCGGCCCAGAAACGCCACATTACGCGCCAGCTGTCACCACTAACCCGCCCTCTCCGGCCCGGTTGTACACCGCACGCCGTCCTCCACTATTGTGATGGCAGAATACCCCAGTGAATGGGAGCGAGTACACCTGTCCACATAAAGGTCTGCTGACGGCCCACCTGGGACCTGCATTATGTCCATTTAGCTGCTTTCACCGGCCCTCGTCAATGCAGCGCGGCGGTTATTGTCCGGCGGCGGTCCTTACGCTGTGTTGACAGAGGCACAAGCGAGGGCTGACGCTGGGAACAGAGGGAGGCATATTTCACTTCACATACCCACACAGAAATGTGCTGAGGTGGTGGAAATGTTTATATCAGGCAATCAGACGGATTTTCCACTGGAGCTATAATGACGAAGAAGAGAATCTGTCTATTAAAATGTATCGTACGCTAAAATCTGCTTTTTCAGCAGGACACATCCTGATGAATGTGCTTAGAATAGATGATCAGCGAATGAATCAGTGTTTACTCCTCACCTGCTTCCCTTTTGCAAACATTCTTATTCCTCGTGTTTGCAGGAAACTACCACTTAGTTGTATTTCTGTCTGCAATAAAAAGCCGTCCTGTTCTGGTTGGTCGCTGCATTGAACCACGCCAGAGTTGGATTTCAAGTTAAGCCTGTTTCAGCATCACAAGTTTTGTTTTTTTTTTCCTCCTGATTCATTTCCAGGGAAGTTTGGAGGAGATCCAGGGGATTCTGAACACCACAGAGATCAGTCTACACCAGCTCACCGCCCTGGTGGACTGCCGCAGCCTGCACATGGTGAGCCGGGCCGAGGAGCCTCACAAGCGGAGACGCTCTTACTCTAGCGTTGCTCCATGTCTGATGAAAAAGCGCCCGGAGGTTGCTGTGCCGTCTTTGTGGTGCAGCAGCCCCTCTTTCATGCTCGCGCAGCCGACTACACTTGTCACCATAAATAACGTTTCCCCTCCTGGATGCGAGCTCTTGTCCGAACGATGCTGGCTGTGCACCACAAATGAAAGCGCCTGATCGACAAGCGCTCGGCCGCTGCAGAGCTTCGGAGGATCGTCCCTCCGTGGCTTCGAAATTCAAAAAAGTGCTCACGTGCAAGTGCGGCACTCTTAAACGCCACAGCTTATTATTTCATGAAAACTAGAGGCTCTTCAGTAGAACTTGAAATGTGTTTCTGGTGCTTACAGAACGGAGATGAGTCTTTTCAAACATGCATAAAAAGGCGTCGTCTTTCCTCTAATTGTCCAAACTGAGCTCACTGGTTTGAGTTTAAATGAGGAATCACAGCAGATTCATTGTAAAGACCCTCTTGGACTCAACATGCAAAATGTTAAAAACAGCCTCTGCGTTTTTGTTTTGCTCGATGTTCGAGTGTAGAAGCTTCTCTGCTCGCACCGCTACACCTCCAGAACACAGCACATTCAGATTATTTTGCGTCACCTTTTTAAGACACTCTGTGCGTTTGAGACAAATCAGCCAGGAAACAGTTAGTGAGAATAGAAAAACCTCCATAAAGAAAAGCTCATGTTTCTGCTCAGAGGGAGAAACACATGACAAATGTTTAACATTTGGAAGCACGTGGATATCAGCAGGTTTTTGGTTTTGCAAACATCACAATGCCGACCTTTTCAAGAAAGTGGCTGAAGGAATGAAAGAGGGTCCGGTCCAGCAGCATCCACTCCGTTTTAATCGGCTGCATATAAACAGGAATGTTGGATATTCATCAGACACGTCAACAGCTGAGCAGGAACATTCAGAATAAGGTCAAATAATTGTGTGTGTGTGTGGAAACGTACTCACTGTGTTGTGCCCGTTCTGCAGGACTACGTCCAGGCCATGACGGGACTGTGTTACGACGGACTGGAAGGCCTCATCTACCTCGTGCTGTTCTCCTTCGTCACCGCCCTCATGTTCAGCTCCATCGTTTGCAGCGTGCCCCACACCTGGCAGGGCAAGAGGTAGGACGTCCACACAGGGAGTTAGTTAGTTAGTTAGTTAGTTAGTTATTGGGGGGGTGGGCATGTGGTTACAGTGGGCGTGGCCTCCTGTAAACATGCCAACAAACACGTTTTTACACGGTTAAAACAGCAGCAACCCTCCATGTTGGCTGCAGCCTTTCAACAGGGTGGGTCCTTAAAATGGCCTTAAAAATATATAAAATAGTCCCAAATTCTGTCGTTCAGACTTCAAACATTTCTGTATCCTGTTACAGGCCAGCAGCTGTAGTGATTAATATCAAGTACAAATATTATTTTCACATTGATAAACTTATTGCAACACATTTTCTTCAACTGAACCAGTTTTTGTTGTTTTGAACTATTTGTACGTCTGTATTTTATTTTTATGGCAAAATTGGTCTTATAGCTAATAAAACACTGCAGACTTGAAGAGGGAATTAGATTTAACTACTTCTGGTACATCACCTTTCCACCCTCACACCACAGTGGAGCACATAGAGGCCCGTGACTGTGTGCACAGTGAGAAATAATTTAAGAGGATCAGCCTATAAATTAATTATGGTTTTATAACATTTCCTCTGTCCCTCCTCAGTGCTTGTTTCTTGTGTGAATGAACGCAGTAATTCAGTGTAAATCCACACCGATGGGGAAACAGGATTATTTTTGTGTAGAACTTGTTAGTTTGCTGTTCAAAGACGGGCTGTGTTTACCGCTGGGACGTGTCCAGAAGGCTCCAGCTGCTTCCTCAAATAGATCGCTTCCCGTTTTCCCCCCTAATTGTGCCGCGTTGGCCTGAATCCATCGTAACGAGCGCCGGAGCTGGTGTCGTCTTCTGCAGCTGCAGGGGGGGGGGGGGTGAAGTGAAGTAAAGTCATTCGGCAGCCGATCAGGTCTGCAGGGCGGCTGAGGGGGAAGTGGTTTCCCGGGCAGAGGCGTCAGCTCGGCTGCACCACATAATTAGCTGATCCTCCTAATCATTGGGGGGGGGGGCGTGTTAATCAGCCTGATCTCAGCTGGAGCTTCCTGTTAGAAAGCAGAGGCTCGCACGCCTCCTCCTCTGTTTGACTGGACTCATTTATTTCACCCCAGCGTTGCTTCAGGAGTTAGTACTTGTAGAGTTATTAGCACTTTTCACTGACTCTTTGCTCTGATATCAATATTTTGGTGTGTTTAAGCTGCACTGAATTCAATTCTTTGCTTTTCATTTAAATTTGCTGTAAACTCCTGCAGCATGAACACTAGAGGGAGACAGCCTGCATGATGTCTCTGTCAGTATCTTTAAGTTAAGTTATCGCACATGAACGAATGCATTTGTTTTTCCTGATGCAAAAACGTGATTTAAATGTCATTTTTGATTACAGGAGGGTGTTTTTACCACCTGTGTTCAGCCCCGTTCTCTTCCTTCCTGTTTTCTCTTCCTGAATGAAAATGTGACTGAGACAGAAAATGTGGCTCCTCTGTGCTCATCCGCCCCCCGTCAGACAGGACGGGGGGTCCCTCTGGTGGCGGCGGTGCCTCTACAGTGTTGTCTGATGTTTGCAGGAGCGAGGAGGACAGCGAGGACGAGTCTCTGAGCCACGGCGGCAGGCAGAACCACGATAACCTGTACCGGGTCCACATGCCCAGCCTGTACAGCTGTGGCAGCAGCTACGGCAGCGAGACGTCCATCCCCGCGGCGGCACACACCGTCAGCAACGCGCCCGTCACCGAGTACATGTGAGTCATGTTTGTTTGAGTCCTGCTGTCCCGTCAGGAGGACGTCTGTCTGTTCAGAATGAGGTTTAAGAGGTCAGATGTATAAAAATATGATGTTTCTCTCTCATAAGGCTTTTTTTTATTTACTAGAGTTAACAATCTTTCCACAAAACTCTATTTCATCGGACCTGATGTTGTTTGATGTCCTATTATTAAACTATGCACCATTTTACAAAAGTGTCCTCTCCAGATGAGGATCTGATGGTGCTGTCGCCAAATTTAAAGAAGTGATTCCATCAGCATTTAAACCAATGTCATGTATCGATACGACAGAAGACCTTTATGCTAATCTTGGCCCCCAAATCGATCACCTGGTCGATGGTGCTGCAGGCTCCCCTGAGAATGACTCTCTTAATTAAAGAGTTTGGTCCAGACCTGCTCTTTATGGAAAGTGTCTTGAGATAAGACTTGTAATGAATTGGCGCTGTATAAATAAAGACTGATTGATTGATTGAAGATGAGGATGAAGAGAGCTGGGCAGTGGAGCAGGTTTTAAATGCTGAAGAGAAAATGTCTAGTTTTATCTTGGCGATGTACTTTTAGTGGGAAAGATGAGCCCGACGTCCACTATAAGGGACATAAATAATAATAAATCATATTTTTATGAAGGTTTCTTAAATCCCAGTTATTTAAATGATGTAAAACATCTAAATATTTAACCCTGTTTGTCCTTCTGGGCTCAGAGCTCTGTGAGAAGGCAGCAGTGGTGGATCATTTCCTTTTATTTTCCTGGTTTGTGATCAGTGTGGCTGATATCAGACACCCCCAGAAAGGAGCTCAGACCTCCTACAGAAAGTCACGGTGGGGGGGCAACAAATGCAGCTGCTGCTCTCCAGCTGTGCTGCCGGTGAAACCCAAAGCTCTCCTCGCCACGAGCGAGGGGGTCGGGGTGAGGGTGAACGGGAGGGAGGGAGGGAGGGAGGGGAGGCCTCTGGTGTGCTGAAGTCATGACTCACCGTGTGTTTAATTCAACAGGGCTCAGAACGCCAACTTTCAGAACTCTCGCTGTGAAAACACGCCTCTGATTGGACGAGAGTCTCCTCCCCCCTCGGTAAGTGTCCCACCTGCTGTACCAACATGAGAACTGTAGGAGCGCCGCCCGCTCGTCCGGCAGCTGTTTGTGAGGGACTCACTTTTAGCCGCTTGATATGATTTAATGATAAAAATCTGATGTGGCGGGGTTTTTTTTTCTAGCTTTTACTTGATACAAGTTGGAAAGAAAATGAAGAATGCTGCATGCTGTCCATCGGCAATGATCAAGGCAATGAGCTCTTACCTGATTAATAAAAAAAAAACATAATTTAAAGGCCTTCTGACACTCGTTTTTAGAGAGTGAAATACTCGATCTGTAGAGCCTCAGGGTTAGGGTTAGCCTCAGCGACCCCTCAGAGGGGAAACTAAAACGATAAAAACGAGGTAAAAACCCACCTGAAGCGCCAGCGAGCTCATGGCGCCCATTTAAGTTAATCCAAGAAGGAAGTCAGACAAGGAGGCCGCTCAGATTTCAAAATAAAAGCCCCGTGCAGGCTTTCAGTGGTATATTCCATGTGTATTGTTTTCTAATGGGGGTTTAAACACATTTAAAGCAGCAGAAGAAGAAACGCAGCCTGTTTGATCCTGTTAGAAGCTCCAACATCAGTTTAACGACCAAACCAGCGAAATCTGAGCAGGTCAACTAACAGGGCTTTTTTTTTTTTTTAATCGCTGTTTCCTGTTTGAACTTTGCCTGATGATGAAGGTCTGAGGATGAGTATAAGTGAGGGACAGCGTGCAGGATTCTTTGTTTTGATGCTACACATTCACCACTAAGTTAGTTTAAAACTGCGACACACGTTAGACAAACTATGAATGTACAGGAACAAACCTCGTCCCCTCCTGCCCCCCTCCTCTGGTCTGGACCTCCACCACAGATCCCCCCCCCCCCCGGTGTCTGTGTGTCTGCCTGGACGTAGACGCTGCTTTGTATATCTTCTCTATACTCTCTTCTTGTGGTTTTTTGCTTTATTTTTGTGTCTGCGGATCCATACAGTTGTATTTGACTGCCGCCGACAGTAACAGCGGTCACAGCTGGCAGTTAAAGCCTTCGGAGAGTTCAAGATCGTTTTGGTAACCTCACCTGCTATGCTAACAGGTACTAAACACGCCCGCCTCCTCCACCTGCTGGCCTGTTCCTCCTCTGTGCCACCTCCCAGCTCTACTCACCCCTTACTCAGGTCCCACCAGGGCCGCTGGACCCCCACCCTACCCACGACCGCCACCCCCTCTGTCCTGACTCTTGCTAAATGTCCCACCTGGTGTCTGTTTTCTGTGGCCCTGGGCTGCATGTCTCCCCACCCTCCCCCACCTGCACTCCAGAAATGCTGGGAGGGATGTGAAGCAGTGACTCGACCCCACAGAGTGTTATTCTAAGTGTGTGACAGCATCATGGAAAGGATCCCTACAGAGAGAGACCTGGAAGATCCTTTTGGTTTAACCACAAACAGCACACACACCAGACTACATTCACTAAAACAGGGGTTTTACAGCAGAGTTGCTGGTCTACCGCTGCCTCCATCAGTTAGTTTGCTTGTAGTAATGTGTGACTTTAGTGCTTTAAAGTGTTAATTCGGATCAAACACAATGTTTGTGTTACACACAGTATCAAAAACTGTTCACTGTGAGGTAAAATTACTGTTTTTGTGAAAGGAGTTTGGTGTCACTTTGTAATTGCAGCCATCGTAGCTCATTCATCGTCTGATTCCAGTTTTTGGAACTGGTTTTTGTACCTAACAGTCATTTTGAACTCAAAATCTGTAAAAAAAAAAAAAAAAATAGGACCCAGGTTTAAAAATACAGGAGTTTACCTTTAATGTTCTTGTAGGCAGTCATACAAGTAGGTGTTTGCTGCTGTATCTAATGGAATAACTACAAAGAGTCTCGCACCAAACTAACAAATATTCAACTAGTTTGAGGCTAAAAATACAAACAAACAATGCGTCTCAGGTAAGTCACATCCTCACCGGGCCGTCCACGGGAGGTCATGACACTGAAATACACCAAGTTCCTGAAAACACCAATAAAAAACCCAGCCAAACCAGCTTCAGTGCCTCCGTTTGAGTTGCAGCCTCTCTGTGCTTGTCGTGTCCTGTGTTACGAAGTGCATGGGTGCATCTTTTACCTGACGATGTCCAGCGACAGCAAGTGACGTGATAATCCTGCAGGTGTTTGTTCTCTGACGTCCTCGCCCCCTGTAGCTGTTTCTGTGGCGTATTTGAGTCGTTTCCGGCCTCCTTTAGACTCTGCAGTAACTCCAGGTGACCCGTAGGATATATATGATATATAACTGTGCTCTGTAGTGTTTGGTCCTGCATGTCCAGCCTGTGTATTCTTATGTTCCTCCACTGCTGCCTTTGATGTTGTATTTACCTGAGGACTGTCTTCTTACCCATAATGCACTGAAAAATCACTAACAGTGTTGGGGAGGAACTGGTGGACATGTAACAGCATAATAACCAGTGACAGATACTGGAAATATGAATTAAATCAGTTACAAATCGAGATGTTGACTACAGAGACGTTACATTCGGACATTTTCATGTTGGTAAACAGCTCATTTAAAAGCCTTTAACAACACAGTAAGCAACAACCATATTAACAATAGTATCCATATTAATGATAATGGTAATATGATCAATAATTATAATGATTTATTAGTGTTTTTTATACTGTGTTGTACTTTTTTGTGCACTTTAAGGAGCTGCCCTTTTTTAATCTCATTGTACCCAGTACAATGACAATAAATGCTTTCTATTCTATTCTAATTAGCAATATGACAACAGTGAATAACACTTTGACAATAATAAGAATAAAATATTCACCAGCAGAACGTTTTAAATGCCAGCATGGCGTCAGAGCAGAACTACAGTTTAAAAAATGTATAATAAAACGTCTCCAGGACATTTTCAGCTTTAGTGCCCAGTTTGAAACTCATCAAATACACGTAGTTACATTACTTTTACTGAAGTAATTCAAATAGCTGAATTACTTATTACAGTTTTAACAAACTTAACCAACTAATCTGTAACTGATTACATGTCAAAAGTAACCTTCCCAACACTGTTTGTAAAAATGAGAGAATTTCACATGGAGTTTGGTTGAAAGTGTAAAGCTGAGGGTCGACTGAGTTATTTTCACTATAAGGAGTGAAATAATGGCTCATGGTTCACTTTCTGTGTCACTCTCTGTCCTCAGTACACCTCCAGCATGCGGGCCAAATACCTGGCCAACAGCAGACCAGATCCCGGCAGCAGACCAGATCCCGGCAGCAGACCAGATCCCGGCAGCAGACCAGATCCCAGCAACAGACCAGATCCCGGCAGCAGACCAGATCCCAGCAGCAGACCAGATCCCAACAGCAGACCAGATCCCAGCAGCCCCCTGGCGCACTAGACTGGACTGACTGTGCTCACCCCGCCTGCAGCACTGACGTCGGCCATCCAGTCAGTCATTAACTCTCACCTTTGGTTCACCTTTCAGCCGCTCCTCCTCCTCCTCCTCCTCTTCCTCTTCTTCTTCCTCCTCCTCCTCTTCCTCTTCCTCCTCCTCCTCTTCCTTCTCCTCCTCCTCCTCCTCCTCTTCCTTCTCTTCCTCCTGCTTTCCTCCGTCTCACTCGACCTAAAGTGGGAAACCAAATGTGCTTTTACGTCTCATCTCATTAAGTCAGGGCTTGTTTATTACCGCAAGAATTCACCTGCAGCTCTGATGCGACGGAGCCTGGACTGATCTTTACACTCCACTTTAAACATTTCTCACATTTCTTTACCCGCGACGCGGAGGACTGTGGAGGAGCTCACAGACTGACTGATAACTACTGGTGGAGGTTTTGTTTAGCGGCGTACTGCACTGCACTCGAGAGGAAGGGAGATATGCCTTACACAGGAACACAAGAGGAATCAACTGGTTTCTCACACTTGACTTGGATCGAACTGTCATAGAGGAGATTAAATCTCAGTTCTTCAGGTTTCATTCCTGCTGCGTTTGAGTCAACCAGGAAGATTTACTCTCCAGTTGAAGCATAACTCCAGTATTTTTCAACCTGGGCCTTGTTTTTTCATGTTTTAGGTTCGAAATGACTGGTAGGTACAAAAAGTGCTGGAATTGGTCCAGTAAATCAAGTACAACGTATAATCCTTCTGGCAATAGTACCTGATCACAGTAGGTCCACTAAAAGTGCTTGTTTTAGCCACTGACAGGCTCAGAGTGATATTCTAAGTGTCTGGCAGCATTATGGAAAGGATCCCTACAGAGAGAGACCTGGAAGATCCTTTTGGTTTAACCACAAACAGACATTATATCGCTCTCTGCACACACACACCAGACTCCATTCAGAAAAACAATGATTTTACGCAGGAATTGCTGGTCTTCTGCTGCCTCCATCAGCTAGTTTGTTTTTGTTATTAAGTGACTATGATGCTTCAGGGGGTTCAGTTCAGATCCAAAACAATATTGCTGTAACACACAATAGCACAAACTAACTAACCAATCGATGCAGCCGTAGACCAGCAGCTCCTCTGTTCTGTGAGGTAAAATTAGTGTTTTCGTCAATGGAGTCTGGTAGCTTAGAACCAAGTGATATAAGGGCTGTTTGTGGTTAAACCAAAAGGATCTACTGGACCAATTCCAACACTTTTTGCACCTTCCAGTCATTTAGACACCAGGATATGTACAGATAGGACCCAGGTTTAAAAACACCAGACTTATCCTTTAATGTCACTTAACTGTATATCATTCTTGTACATTGGCTTGTTTTGCTTTTTAATGTTAAATCGGATGTCTGGGACCAGTTTTCTGCACGTCTTACAGGTCTGACACTGAACTCTTTTGGCCTCCTTTGGCGTTTTTATAAACACGGATGACCACAGCAGCGACTGTGACTTGTGAAGCTGTGAACTTGACTCTGGCTCTCAGAGGATTAGAAAAGGACTAAAAACGCAGCTGTTTGACTAGATGAGCCACAGCGGGACGTCGGCGTTCGGCCCAAACGGTCACACGGGACGTTTTTAAACCACTGGAAGCAGAAACTTTTCACCACAGTTCGCCGAAGACGAAGGACTTTACCCCTCTTCATCAGACCACTTGTTATTCTCTCCATGTTCCTGCTCAGCTGTAGAGCCTCAGCTCCCTCGACACAACCAGGGATTGTCCACACACACACACACACACACTCGTCCTCGACTTGACGACCAACAAGAATCTGAACAAATTTATGTGAAAACACACAAATCACAGGGGAGACATTTCATGATTTGGTGTCACAAATGTGTTTTAGCATTTCTAGCAGCAGCAGAGGAGACGGGATTCAACCAGTTAATCTGGGAAAAACAGTGGAAGTCTGAGGCCGACGATCCGTCTGAGGTGGACGGAGATGTTCCTCTGCTTCAGGTCGTCGGCGTCAAATAAAATAACGCTGATGTGCTGCTGGAATATACCACTGAAAGTCTGCACGGGGGCTTTTATTTTGAAATCTGAGCGGCTTCTCTTTGCAGAGACGCTTCTGAAACGCACCGCGACGCTTCTGGTGGGATTTGAAGCGCTGACTTTAAGTAAATCGCCTCCCGTCAAAACGCCGCCGGAGCTGATGGCACTTTTGACTCTTTTACTATCCGAGCAGCTTCTTCAGCATCGTTTCTGTCACTTCAGGCCAGTTTGTGAAGATCCGATTGAATCCCTTCGTCGCTCCGTCTCCATCGTCTGATTCTCTCCGTCGTCCGTTAACGGGAGGCTTCTTGTACAGATTATCAACATTCACAAAATGAAGAAAAAAAAAAAAGTGGCTGGAAACGACATTTCATTTTTGATTTCTTAAAAAAAAAAAAAGATTATTCCACATTTTTAAACATTTTTTCTATTTGATTTGTTGTAGTTTTTTATTTTATTTTATAATCTGTAGCAGGAACACTGTTGCTTCATTAATGTGAAAACGATAAATAGATTTTAATTTTTCTTCGAGTGTTTTTTTTTTCTGGGAAAAAAAGAAATCACTGTAGGTGTAAAACTTTTTATTTTATTTTATTTTATACGTCGTTTTTTCTCTAAACTGTGTTCATGTTAAACCTGTGGTTATACTGAGCTTGAATGCTGTGTTTTAAAATTAAACAAATCTTAACTGTGGTGCAGCTGCTGGTTGGATTTCTTTTTGTTTTTGTTGGATTTGAGTGTTTCCAGGTGAAGAGCAGGAGCAGACAGCAGGGAGCAGCAGAGCTCCACCACTTCACTCTCACACAGAGACTATTGTGTTTGGACGGTAAAACTTTAGGAGGGAATCAATACCAAATATTAACTATCATAGCTAATATATGTGATGAAATACGAGGGAATTTTTTTTAACAGATTTTTCTTTTACAGATTACACACCAGACTCCATTGACAAAAACATTAATTTTACACAGGAGTTGCTGGTCTTCTGCTGCCTCCATCAGTTAGTTTGTTTGTGTTATTGTGTGCCTTTGGTCTTTCAGAGGGTCAATTCAGATCCAACACAATATTTGTGTAACTCACAATTACACAAAAAAGTTAAACAATTGCTGCAGCAGAAGATCAGCAGCTTCTGTCTACTGTGAGGTAAAATTTGTGTTTTTGTCAATGGAGTCTGGTGGCTTTGAAGAGAGTAATTAAAGTTCTCCCCTTAATTTGAAAATGTGTAATCTTTGAACAATCAAGATCAAAGCTCACACATTTCCACATTAAAGAACTTCAACTATTTTTACATTGCTCTCCTCAAGACACCAGATTCAACTGAGAAAAACAGTAATTTTACCGAGGAAGAAGACAGGAGTTGCTGGTCTATTGCCGCAACGACCGGTTTGTTTGTTTGTTTGTTTGTGTTATTTTGTGACTTTGGTGCTTAAAACACCAAAGTGACATCATAAAAGAAATAGCAGCAGACCAGCAGCTCCTGTGTCCTGTTCTCTAAAATCCCTGTTTTAGTGAATGTAGTCTGGTGTGTGTGCTGTTTGTGGTTAAACCAAAAGGATCTTCCAGGTCTCTCTCTGTAGGGATCCTTTCCATGATGCTGTCAGACGCTTACTTGTGTATGCTGGTATTTGCTGTTGCAGTGTGATGACAGACCTCTGGCGTGCGGGTGGAGCAGAGCGCCGGTTTGTTGTCTTGTGACCTCGGTGGGCCGACAGCAGGCCAGAGGTCAGAGGTCAGTGTCAGCGCCGGGCCGCCAGTCTGGTTTTATCAGCTTCCTTCATACCGCCAGCCAGCTGCTGTCGCCCCAAACAGTCACGACTCCTGTGGAAGTCTGGGGGTGGAAATAGATGATAGACAGACAGACAGAGGAGGGGGCGTCTTTATCTTTAAAATATACTCTCTTTGTCTTCTAGCTGCTTTATTTTGTATTTTTTTATCTATAAATGCTTCACTGCTTCACTGAAAATGCCTTCATTTTTACTAGAATACTTAAAATGCAGCATTTTTTGGCAGTATAACAATATTTTCCTCTAATCTTTCGAGGTATTTTCTGTCATAGGATGAATCTGGAGATTACATCATCTCCAGGGTTCCCTGCTGTTTATTGTGAGGCCGAGCTGAACAAAGCAGCAAACAAAGCTGGACGGAGGCAGAGAGGTTTTTTACAGCCCGTCTGTTCGACACAGAGACCCCGAGATGCAAATGAAATTTCACACGGTCTCACTGTCGAGGAAATTGAATTACTCTGCTTGTTGCCGGACTGGAGGAATGCATCACTAATGCTTTGAGGTGAAGAGCTGAATGGAGGGAGGGGGCTGCACCCTCGGACCCCCCCGGGACACTTCCTGAGTCTGGCCGGGCTCTCTGCCAGGCGCTTGGACCACGTCTGTCCTTCTCCTCCACGCCAGGCAGCTGCATGATGGCCAGGAGGCACACGAGAGCGTTAAAGCCGCACAGACCAGACTCCCATTTAAAAATGGCCCATTTTAGCAGCCTGTATCAGTGGGCAGGCGGTTATCGCAGACCGTTTACTGACTGGTTCTTACTCTTTTGTCCGGCTGACGCTGGAGTTTCACTGTAACAAATCCAACACACATTAACAGAATATTACTGGCATTTTCTCATAGATATTTAGATGTAAGATCCTTCTGGTTCAACCATAAACAGCTGTTATGTAACTCTCTTCAAACACACCAGACTTCATTCATAAAAACAGTAATTTTACTTTGCAGAACACAGGAGCTGCCTGTCTACTAATGTCAGATCAGTTAGTTTGCTTGTGTTATTCTGTGTTACACAAATACTGTGTTGGATCTGAATTAACCCTTAAAAACACCAAACTCACACAATAACACAAACAAACTGACTGATTGAGGTAGTGGGAGACCAGACAACTCTCATGCAAAATTACTGTTTTCATGAATGAAGTCTGGTGGGTTTGATTAATGGGACACAACGGCTGTTTGTGGTTAAACCAAAAGGATCTTCCAGGTCTGTCTCTGTAGGGATCCTTTTTTATAATGCTGTCAGACACTCAGAATAACAATCTGGGAAGTTTCCTGCACGTCCTACTGGACCAATTCCAGAAATTTTATTACCCATCAGTCATTTGACCCAAAAATAGAAAAAGGAATCTGGCCTCCGTCTCTACTTTTATCCATTTCACTGCTCATAAAGTTCACTTTCAGTTTCTCTTCTCGGTGTCGTCACAGGACAGAAGAGGCGGATAAACACTGAATCAAACCCATGACGAGTTTATGTCTCCGTGTCCTGTTTCTGGAGGGAATCCAGAGGAGGAGGGAGGTCTGTCTCTTTAGAGGCCGGGCACACCTTCACACCTCAGCTCCTCCTTTGTGTTCAGCTCCTGGACCAGTCAGAGGGAGCACGAACCCACTGAAGGGTTTACAGTCATCATCCCTGTCCACAGAGCCTCCTGCTCACTGTGGCCGGCCTCCTCAAAGCTCTTCTCTCCCCTTCCTGCTCTTTAAAGTCATCTTAAGTCTGTGTGTGGAGAGCTGGTTGTGATCCAGATCCACCTCTAACATGAAGAACATCAGTCAGATTATCTCCGATCACAGCCGGGACATTAAAGGAGAACTCCACTATTTTCAATCCAGGGCTCTGTCTTAACATATTTAAGGTTTAAAATGAGTAGTAGATACCAAAAAGGTTTGGAATTGGCATTATAGAAAGGATCCCTACAGAGAGAGACCTGGAAGATCCTTTTGGTTTAACCACAAACAGCACACACACCAGACTCCATTCACAAAAACAGTGATTTTACACAGGGGTTGTCTGGTCTACCGCTGCCTCCGTCAGTTTGTTTGTTTGCTAGTTTGGTGTTTTAAAGTGTCAGTTCAGATCCAACACAATATCTGTGTAACTCACAATTACACAAAAAAGCAAGACAATTGCTGCAGCAGAAGACCAGCAGCTCCTCTGTTCTGTGAGGTAAAATTAGTGTTTTTGTCAATGGAGTCTGGTGTCTTTTGAAGATAGCGATTTAAAAAGTAATAATTAAAATTCTCCCTTAATTTGAAAATGTGTAATCTTTGAACAGTCAAGACAAGTCATGACTTAATAAATGATAAAATGGTGTTATTCTACAACAGGAGCGAATTAGATGTGAAAATGCAAAATGAGATTTATCTGCTAGTTCTGGTTAAAACGAGGGTTTTTTGAACAGAGTCTGGTGGGGTGAATTCAGTTTGAACTACTTCTATTTTGAATGGACAGGCAGGCTGGTACTCCACTCAAGTGCTCCTTACTGTGAAGTTCAAGTCCCTCTCTAGCGGGGAAATGTGATACCTGGATTACCATGGCCTCCTCGCCTTTGGAGCACATGTTGGACAGGCAGGATTACGGCCTGTGCCAGCTGCTGTGGGAGCGCCGTGAGGGCCGGCGGGGCCCGTCACGCCGCTCCTAATCCTGCTGACAATGTCTGCGGTTAATTGGAGGCCGACAGAGTCATGAAGACAATGTGCCAGTTTCCAGCTCCTCTGTAATCCTCTGCACTCCGAGGAATGTCCCTCTGTGGCCGCCGTCCAGACTCCGCCACAGCCACGGCGACCCCACGACGCCCCCTTTAAGTGTTTTATGAAATTTTTGTCATTTTGCCTTTAATTTTGTGTCTATTTGTGAACATTTTTATGTCACTTTGTGGTTATTCTGTCTTTTGACTTGTTTTGTGTCATTTGCATTATATTTTGTGTCTCTTTTTAGTTGCTTTGTGTAACTTTTTTATCATTTTGCATGTTATTTAGCATCCCTCTGTGGCTGTTTTGTATTTCTGTGGTCTGTGTGTCTTTATGGTCGATTAGAAGTTTAGTTGTTTTGTGTCACTTTGTAGTTTTACACGTCGTTGTACTTGTTTTTTGTCTCTTCTTGTCGTTCGGTGTTACTTTTTCGTCATTTGCATTTTATTTAGTGTCTCTTTGTTGTTGTTTTCTTGATGGACTTCCATCAGTGTGTTCTGTGGCGTACATGATGTCCTGTGTTGGGATTTTAAATCACGAGTTAAACTTGTTTTCAGGGGTCACAGACGAGTTACAGAGGGGACGCTCTCTAACGGCAGTGACAGGCCCAAAGTGAGACGGGCTCATGTCCTGCAGGAGTTTTATGTTTTGTAAACAGACCATGAGACACATTTTGGATTTTATCTGTGCAGATAATCGGCCTCCGGCTCGCTGAAGAGCTCCTCTGTCGTTGGATGTTTGTTGCTGTGATCTCTCACCTGGAGCCACAGCGTCAGTATGCAAAGCAATATGCAAAACCACACTTTCAGTCATGATCCTGGCGTCTAGAAACAGCAGCTCCGTTTGTACAGTTTAACCAAACTTGTATTTATTCCTTTGTTATTTTTATTTCAGTATCAACACGAGGCCCTGATTCGCTCTACTGGTGCGTTCGTTACTTTCTTCCTTCTTTCTGAAGCTGAAAACTGAAAACTGTCTTTATCTTCCTGCAGCTGCCGGTGTGGCCTCTCGCTCACAGTCACTCCCAGATGTGACAGAGATCTGTGATTAAAGGTCAGAGAGATCACACAGGAGCTTTTGGCTCAATTTAAATCTCATATCCCAACTTTATTTAAATAAACACTCTGAAAAGTTAGAGTTAACACAGTAAACACAATCACTGGATAGCCGCGGCTAATGCTTGTGTTGCACGCTCTAATTGGGGCTAATGCTAGTGCTAACTTGGGCTAGTGCTTGTGCTAACTGATGCTAATGCCTGTGCTCAACAGGGCTATTGCATGTGCCAACTGGGGTAAAGGCTTGTGCTAACTGAGGCTAATGCTTGTGCTAACTGGCACTAATGTTTGGGCTAACTGATGCTAATGCTTGTGCTAACTGATGCTAATGCTGTGCTAACTGATGTTAATGCTTGTGCTAACTGATCCTAATGCTGTGCTAACTGATGTTAATGCTGTGCTAACTGGTGCTGATGCTAATACTTATGCTAATACTTATGCTAACTTCCTTCATGCCTCCTCTCCTGTCCGTCTCTCTGCAGCGTGTCCAGTGGGATCATTGATCACGTTTGATTCCCCGTCAGGACGTCATGACAGCGAACGTGTGATGTTAACGACCACAAGAGGACAGAAACAGACACCTGCTCAGAGGAGTCACCTGACAGGTCATGTGACATGACTTACATAACAGCAAACCATGAAAAATATTTTCTGCATTTATTAGTAATCTTAGTTAACTTATCACATCATCAGTTTTCTTTTCTGATCGTTTTTAAGCTGCAGTTCGTTTGGTTTAGGCATTAAAGTTACGTGGTTGGATTTAGGAAGAGAAGATGGTTCAAGTCAAAGATGAGGGACATTAAAATATCTTAGTTTAAATACTTTGGTGTAAAAAGCATCTGCCTTAATACTATTTTAAATAAACGGTGGCGTTTTAATAACGTTCCTCTGTGAACACGTCTGACAAATGTTTCTAAAAAAGTCTTCAGACACAACAAACAAGATTTATTTACACAGAAACCTTCATCTTTTGTTGGAGAAAATCAAGCTGCCGCTGATCCGATGACTGTTTGCACACTCGCAGCCTGCCAGTTTAATAAGACGAGAGTTTTAGCTTTAAGCCGCCTGCCCTGTTTTCCCATGGCTGCAGCGCCAGACGATCTGCGTCTGAAGCCTCTCGACCTCCAGCCGCCAAATCAAAGCTGCTAAAGTCGAGCCGCTGCGATTGTCCTGTTTCTTAGTTTTAAACTTCTGCAGATGACATTTTCTCCCACTTTATGTCAAAGCCGTGATTATGGTTTGTGGCAGAGATGTTTGCTCTGGCTGGTTTGTCTCCCGTGCAGAGCTCTGGTGATGCATCCTCGGCTCGAGGTCTGCCAGGGTTCAGCCCCCGTCCTCATTAACAGTCTGTCACTGACGAAGCCTTGTGGCCCGAATAAACTGGACAAAGTGACCAGTGAGCGGAAAACGTGAGCGGAAACATCACTTCACACTCTGGACGCGACCTGCTCTCAGGCCGGCGCTCCACCGAAAGGACCAAACAGTGTTTTCATAATTTCATCCTTGATAAGGGTGTTAAGTCTGTGACCCTCCTCCTCTGGGTTTGGACTGAGTTGGTGCATCAGGTACCTCAGGGTCTCGTTTATGAGTGAGGGTGCGATGGTGCAGGGGCCGTAATGTGGTGAAGAAGCTCTCGATTTTACCGCCCAAACCTTCATCTATAGTCATGAGCTTTGATTTAAGCGACAGAAATGAGTTTCCTCCACAAGGTGTCTGAGAACAGCTTTTCAGGAGCTGAATTCAAGCACATTTAACTAAATATTTCCAGACTCAAAGTGTCTTTATCCTGTAAATTGTTGCTGTGAGTGAAAGTGTGAAAAATACAGTTTACAGAATTCATTCACACCACAGCCAACGAATCTGTCAGGATTGTTTGCTGTCAAATATTAAAAAGATTTAAGTGTCCGAAACACCAGATTATAGTTTTTAAAAGGAGTATATTCAAATTCAAGCAAATCTTTAAAAACAGGTTGAAATTAAGCTTTCAAAACCTTAAAATAGACCACTTCACGTTTTACCGTTTCTCAGCTCTGACATCAGTTGCCAGGAAATAGTCGGTGACATTTGACCGTAAAACCATCGCTGATTAACAAACGGTTAATAAAATAGTAATTAGTGAGATTTAGAGACAGATTTTATCACCTTTGGACAAAACCAGGCTCAACGTTTGTGGTCATATTTCCCAAAACATCATAAAATAACTAAAGTAATATTATAAATTAAATGATTTCTAGACAGTTTGGTGTTTTGAGGTCAGATCAGACTGAAATATGAGCTGCAGCTCTACAAAGTGTCATTAAACACTAATTAGGCTAAAATAAACATCATTTCTCTTGTTGTCTTGAACAATGAAGAACGCAGAATAAAAACACGATGTTTCTCAGTGGTTACGCACTTTTATTTAAAGTTTTAGGCCCCAACTGGGGTCCCGTGGTGGTTAATACCAGGATCAGCTCATAATCCCTGAGAAGCCAGTGTGGGGAGCGAACTGGTCAAAGCCTCCAGATGCTGGAGAATAAATCAACACAGTTCAAAGCGGTACAAACAGAGAACGGGTCATTAACAGTAAAACCACAGAGGGGAAATTACATTCTAAACATTATTCAGTCGCTACCAATCGAAACAAAAAGGCACAGTACACAATACTGCGATCAGATGTACAAGCGTCACCCAATGTGGGCGAGAGACGACACGGAGGAACCTCCATGTGGAAACACTCACGTTGTTGCTCATGTGAAGACGCCCCCCCCCCCTCGGCGCTACGTTTGAACGAAGAGCGTTCAAATGTCTAAATAAAGCACATTAATGTCAATAATTGGCTCTGCAGTCTTTTGTGCAAACTGTTACGGGCTGCGGCTCAGTTTTTAAATTTAGGGTCAAGTCGCCGTGAGGGTGGACGTCTTCGCAGGAGCAAACATCATTTGAAACTCAGCTGTGCAATTTTTTAAACAAAGAAAACAATAATAATAATTATAACGTTTCCAAAGCTGATTGTAACCCTGAATCAAAATCTCTTCCACTCATTATCTTTCCCTGATTGTAGCAAATGCAAGGAGTGTTATTAAATACATAAGAATGAATGGATAATGAGATTTTGAGGGTTTCTTGTTTAGTTTCTTGTTAGTTTGGACACAAATCTGAAGCGAATCAATGCAGGACGGAGTTAGGTCGGTTTACAGAGACGTCTGAAAAAGTGCTTTGTCCTGACGTGCTTCAGATTTGGTCTCCAAACGGACACATTTGGGAAATCTGCCTACTGCCAGCTCAGCATGACGGAGAAATAAAAAAGCACAACGATATCTTCATATTAGAGCGTTTGTCCGGAGTCATCTAAAAGAAAAATGTCTGGAAAATGATGCCAATTGTTTGTGAAATATCAAAAAGCCTACAAGCAAAAACCTGCACGGCTTTGTGTTTGTAAAAAAGCTAAAAAACAAAAAGAAAAGCTGGCAAAAGGCTTGAATATATGACGATACATTCTATGAGAATTGCAGATACATTTACAAGCAACATATACATCACAAAGCTCGACTGATTGCCTGCAAAGCTAAACGCTGAAAGCCACTTCCTGTCCAGAGCTGGAGCGCTCCACCCCGAGCATTGTGGGACGGGGGTCCTGGCTCCGGACCGGAAGGAATAGTCCCGAGGCGGGCCGCACAGCAGCCCAGTAAAACCATTAAAGACCGTGCAGCAACAATACAGCAGCCGCACGGTCCAATACCAAAACACTGGTCCCCACGAGCCTTTCAGATACCGAGGCACGACGGGGACGAGGATGAGAAAGGAGCAGTCGCCCTAAAAGGCAACCTGGGGGGGGCACCATGGGGTGTCTGGGTACAGGAGACAGTGCACAGACTTAAACCTGGAAGACAGAGATCAGACGGTCTGAGTTAGATTGACTGAAAATCACGTCATTAAAGAACAACTCTTGTATTTTAAACCTGGGGCCGATTTTTACAGCTGATAACGGGCTATAATGTGATCCTTCAGGGCAACTGCCCATCAAAAGAGCTTGTTTGATCCACTGACAGGCTCAGAGTGTTATTCTAAGTGTGTGACAGCGTTATGGAAAGGATCCCTACAGAGAGAGACCTGGAAGATCCTTTTGGTTTAACCACACAAAGCCGTTATATCGCTCTCTGCACACACACCAGACTACATTCACAAAAACAGCAATTTTACCTTGTGGAACCGCAGGGTTGCTGGTTTACTGCTGCCATGATTGGTTAGTTTGTTTGTGTTATTGTGTGTTACATAAATATTGTGTTAGATTCAAACTAACCCTTTAAAACACCAAACTCACACAATAACACAAACAAACTAACTGATGGAGGCAGCAGTAGACCAACAACTCCTGTGTAAAATCCCTGTTTTAGTGAATGTAGTCTGGTGTGTGTGCTGTTTGTGGTTAAACCAAAAGGATCTTCCAGGTCTCTCTCTGTAGGGATCCTTTCCATGATGCTGTCACACACTTAGAATAACACTCTGAGCCTTGGCTGCTGACTGAAGTTTTCTACTGGACCAATTCCAAACCTTTTTGGTATCTACTAGTCATTTTAAACCTTAAATATGTAAAAACAGGTTTAAACATACGTCACTATCCTTTAAATACAGAACAATCTCTCACCTTGATGGATCCTCCTCCACAGTAAAAGCCCCTTTCAAGTTGATGATGTTACTCTTGTTTTCAAACATCCCATAACTGAGAGTGATCTGGAAGAAGAAGAAGAACAGAAATAACATGAGCCACCTGAACAAACACAGGCCTCTCACACCGGTTTATAATTTCACTGAAAGGAGAAAAGGGTTCTTATACCGACGAGCCTCTCACCTGTTTGTGTATCTCAGATCTCGACACTTGTTGCAGGTTCTCCAGGTGGGAGTGGAACAGGTTGCTGCGGGTCAGAGGAACCCCGAGAACCGACTCGATGATGTAGCCGACGGTGCAGTCGTCCGGCAGGCGGATCTTCTCCGCTGTGTTCATGAAGTGGCCGCCGCTGGAAAGACGAAGGAGCAGACAGACGCCTGGTTAGAGCAGCTTTTACTCTTCTGGACGCTCGTCGTCTTTAACCGTCTCTATAGCGACTGTGAGGCGTGCGAGTGGATCTGGAGCTTACCTGGCCCACGGGCTCATCTTCAGCGCCAGGCCGCGGCTCACACAGAAGCCCGCCCCTCCAGTAGCGAACCAGAAGTTCACCGGCTTCTGTGAGCGACAGAAAAGTTTGTTAATAACCAGAATTATCTGACAAATAACCTGCGCGGTGTTGAGATGACGACGATGAGTGTCGTGCGCACCATCTTGTTGTCGCCCAGCCTCTCCGTGGCCTCGATGGGACGGTCCAGGCTGGGTTTGCCCACGTACATGTCCTGGGTGTGGGGGTGCCGGGACAGGAACCTCACCAGGGTCTGAACGTTGACGTAGTTGTCGTCGTCTACGTGACAGAACCACCTGAGAAGCAGACGGATTATTAGATCCAGAAACATCCAGAGCGGTGTGAGCGTCACATGTGGGCGAGGACCTACTTCTTCCCCGACTCGATGAACTTGTCGTACTCCACCGACATCTTGCAGGACAGAGCTTGGCGGCTGTGGGCGGAGGAGCAGTTGGTGTTGATGGCGTGACTCCCTGCGAGAGATGATCAGTAAAACCATCAATGGAGGCTCTGTGGACTTTAATGCCAACAGCTGGAAGCAGAATCTTTTACGATTTTGTTTTGTTCCCGGCAGGAAAAGACAGAAACTCACCGATTTTCTTCTTCAGCTCTTCGTCCTCTCCGTCTGTGAAGATGTAGGTCTGCAAACACACAAGATGACACATCAGCGCACTTCTTCTTTCAATCCAGAAAACTTTGAAGCGGCCGCACGATCAAATTGAGCCGCGGCTCCTCCTGTGATCAGCATCAATCAACGTGTCTTTTATGCAGTGGAAAACACTTTGAGTTAAACAACCCCCGCCTCTAATAAAGGCCTTTTGTCCCACATTTCACTCTCTCCATGGTAACAGCGCCGCCGCCCCGAAGCATCCCAGACACAGAACAAAGCAGGAGGCAGACTGTCCACCCCCCCCCCCCACACACACACACACACACACACACACACACACACACACACACACACACACACCCCCATTCATGTGTCCCATGGAGCCCCTTCACTCTGCTGGACCTGCTGCCGGCCTGCGGCGCCTTGAAACCAGCGAAAGCAGAAGCAAACAGACCAGATGAACCACCGACACGACGCTGACTGTAGCTGGTAGTCATGAAAGTGGTGAACAACAAAGGTGGTGTGTGTGTGTGTGTGTGGGGGGGGGGGGGGTCAGGCTCCTGTTTATGATGAGCAGGTGCAACAGTGGCTTTTGTAACCGCCGCTGGTCTGTTTACCCTCCACCTCAGGTGAGGCAGCACCTGCCTCACCTGGGCCACGTGTCTCTACACGCCGGGTCAGCGATGATCCACATTCCTGCAGCGGAGCGACGACGAGACTCTGTGAGCCGTTTGTGCAGCAGACTGATGCTGAAGCCGTGAGCCCGTATTTGTTTAAGGAAGGTGGAGGTTTGCTCTGGAGCTGCTGAATAGACCCTAATCAGAGAGGCAGCTGCCAGGGCAGGGAGGGAGGGGGGAGGAGGGAGGGGGGGGGGGGGGGGGGGGGACCTCACTGCTGATTAGTAAATCGAAAACCGTGTGTGGCCATTCACCCCCTCCTCACCCCCTGCCCTGCCCCCCCTCTCACCCCCGGGC